>NC_079189.1:43741492-43851492 GCF_029499605.1 Hyla sarda | reverse complement strand
CGTCACGGCACTGCCCCCGTGTGACGTCACACCCCGCCCCCTCAATGCAAGCCTATGTGAGGGGGCATGACATCACGTGATGTCCGTGAGTACACTGCGCATGCACGTGACGACTCACTGATCACTGTGTGCCTGCTCGTAGCAGCAGATTTTGTGTGGAAGTCAACATGCTCAAATCCCGGGGAGAGCCAGGGTACCATGCAGGAGATTGTGGTGGGTCCAACCGCTGAGCCCCCTGCGATCTAAGACTTATGCCCTATGCTTTGGATGGAGGATATGTTTTTCTGCATGATAATTATCCTTTACTCAAAGGGGTACTCCCGTGGAAAACCTTTTTTTTTTTTTTTTTTTTTTTTATCAGCTAGTACCAGAAAGTTTCTAAATGATAATTATCCTTTACTCAAAGGGGTACTCCAGTGGAAAACCTTTTTTTTTTTTTTTTTTTTTTTATCAGCTAGTACCAGAAAGTTTCTAAATTACTTCTATTAAAAAATCTTAATCCTTCTAGTACTTATGAGCTGCTGAATACTACAGAGGAAATTATTTTCTTTTTGTAACACAGTGCTCTCTGCTGACCTCACGAGCACAGTGCTCTCTGCTGACATCTCTGTCCATTTTAAGAACTCTCCAGAGTAGAAGAAAATCCCCACAGCAAACATATGCTGCTCTCGACAGTTCCTAAAATGGACAGAGATGTCAGCAGAGAGCACTGTGCTCGTGAGGTCAGGAGAGAGCACTGTGTTTCAAAAAGAAAATAATTTCCTCTTTAGTATTCAGCTGCTAATAAGTACTGGAAGGATTAAGATTTTTTAATAGAAGTCGTTTACTAATCTATTTAACTTTCTGGCAGCAGTTGATTTAAAAATAAAAAAGTTTTCCACCGGCGTACCCCTTTAAGCTTAGCTGCAATATCAGATATAACCAATAGACAGTTGTGGCGCTGTGTCAAGTAAAAAGCATATTTTCCTAAGACTGTAAAATTTCTTAAAATTTTTGATATGGCAAAGGCAGAAAACTATACTACATTTAAACACCAAATTGAGCAACATGCTTAAACGGGTTACTGTTTAGGTCCCACTGAATACAGCAATGTAACAATTTCATATTATAAACTATATTACAAGAGGTTTCACCTTAGACTACCATTGAGTAAATGGTTAAATAAACCTGATGCCTCATTGGAAACCACCTACATCTAGGTTAGCAACTGTTGATGGATCATATTTATTTATTGTTTGTTTGTTTAGTAATGTACTTATTTAATTATTTTTACGGTTTTAATACTGGAGCTCAGCTATTTAAGAATAGACTATGCAAACAGTCAGGAAGACATGATACTTGCAATGTCCAGACCTTCATGAGTAGGTCCTCCCCTGCATACATGAACATTTCATTATGCATTTATATTATAATCAGTCTGTTTGGATGGTCACATTTTAACATTACCAGTCTCCCAGTCCCAGCCACCAAAACACCTCCACAGCATGATGCTGCCCCCACCGTGCTTCTCTGTATTGATGGGATTGGACTGGTGATGGATAGTGCCTGGTTTCCTCCGGACATGAGGCTTAGAATTTATGTAAAAATTCTAAGCAGACATCCTCCTGCAGTTCATGCTGTGGTCTATATAGGCTCATGCTGTTCAAAATAGTTAAAGGGCCAGGGTGCACTGTCCCTGTTCTTACCGATCTTTCAGCATTTAGCATTTCCTATATAAGTAAGGTCTGCCCATCACCCGATGCCTGAGCGTTGTTGGTTACTTGTGTTCCTGACAGAAATGGGCTGTCCTGTTCCTAACATTCTGTGTATTTGGACCCATGCATGTTTCCTGGTTTCTGATTCTACCTGCCCCTCCCTATATTGTTCTGATTCTCCTGTTGCCAATTGATTGACCTGAACCAATTCCTCCTACCAGTTGCCAGTATGTGATCAAGTCTCTGCGTCATCCATGAATACCTTTCTGACTCTTCTGTGTATGACTTAGACCACAGACTATGCCTACTTGCCTGACCCACTGGTGCCTCACACCAGTACTTTCTGGTCTGCTGGCCAGCTACTACCCATACCAGGACCATGCTTGTGATACAACCTGGTTCCCACTAGCAGCTAAAGTCCAGTTTCTGCATCCTGGAGTGGATAAAGGGTGAAGACCTAGAGAACATTTAGACTCAACTTCTGGACATGGCTCTAAGTCAAACCGGTTTGGTAGCTCAGTGAGTCCCCAACTTCTTGCTGTTACAATTCTTCTGTTGGGTTAAGTTTATGACTATTTATAAGATAAAAAGCGGTGACATACCACCACCTGAAAATGTAATTTAGTGGCTCTTGTCCAAGTTTTGAGTAGGCCTCAACTGGGAGAAGCCCCTAACATTCGATACAGATCCCCCGAAATCTGTATATATTATAGACTTAATTACTATCGTTCACCTTGACTTTCCCCTTCCCTGATGTCCTTTCTGTATACTTTCCCAATGACATTAAAATATAATTCTTTTGTCTTTTGGCATTTATTATAGATATTGCATTAGCTATAATGTTCTTCTCTTCCCATGTAGCTAAAGCTTTCTTATTATCTGTCGCTTTCCTGCTGTATTCTCTACATACCATCTAACTTTATTTTCGTAGTTCTCTGGGTTACAAGTATTAAAATGAGCCAAATGTTTCATATTGGTTTTGGTCTGTGAATTCCTGAATCATCTAGAGAATATGAGCTTACTGATGAAAAGTACTATTTTGTGTTATGAACCAGAAAATAATAGCCTATCAGGCTATAGAAAGTGTTCCAGAGCATCCATCTTTAATCTTCTTGTATAAGTGTTTTAGACACTGTAATTTCCAATAACAATAAAGGAATAAATAGCTCATTAACCCCTTTAAAACTTTCAGAGGGATGACAGGGACTAAATTAAGTGATGGTAGTATAGTCACTGCTCAGGAAGACATTAGAACTTAAAGCAATACAACCCAAATGTTTTTCTTTGTGTTCTTTTTACTTCTTTTAATGTCATTGTTAATGTTTTAGGTTTTGAAGTTACTATTTTCAAATTCAAGGTATCAAAGAAGAATTTTTGGCCCTGATATCTAAGTTTGACTAGATATGAGTCTCTAGGATTAACCATGGAAGCAGTCCACATGGCTTCTACAGGAACCCATTCTAGGTTGGCCTTGCCTCAACTCATGCGATCTCCGCAGGTGACCTCTGGGGGTTAGCAATGTTGGTTTTGAAGGCAACATATGGAATAGCCCTAATTTCTATCTTTGCTATAGGCCCACTATCACCCAGTCTGTATGCCACTGGTGTGGCTGTTATCAAGTTACTAGAGACAAAGGGTCCATTGAAGGTTAATGTTACTCCCATTTTAATGGGTGATGAGAACCTGCCATGGTGCCATGTTAGGCCTTCACTTCCATGTGGTTAGAAGTGTGTTGGGCCCAGGCTGCACCAAAATAAGGCCTCCTTTTTATGAAGGCCTCTTGGTATGTTGATCACTGGTCTGACGGTTGTCTGATTGGGCATTTGTGGATGTTGTGGGTTGGGGTTGTGAGCATGTGTTGTGTCCCGGTGCCGCATCCTATCCGATACCTGTGTATATAGGTCCCCATAGCCAGAGTCCCTAGGACGTCGGGTCCTTTTTTGTCTGGTCTGCCCCTTGTCACCTCTCATCTAGATAGTCATTAAGCTAATAGTTTATTCAGGATGTATGTAAATATAATAGTACTAATGTATATAACTAGTTAATTACCTGTCCGGAGCGTAGCAGGACCTGCGGGTCACGTGTCCAGGTGAACTCTATAATTTTTGCTTAAGGACCTTTGGAGGTCCCTGTGACGTATTGCACCCACCATGCTTTGTGACAGTGAGTGACAGATATTCGGACCAATAGAAACAACCCCGCCCCTGCCCATATAAGGGAGCGTCGGCCATGATTTCTCTCTCTTGTTCCCGGGCTGTCAAACGAGCAGGATCTGCGCAGCTATCTTCCGCAGTGAGTTAGGCCCGAGCCTTGCGGCAATGGCTGATCTATTCAGAATTGTGAGTGTATCAATCCCTAAGCACTCTGTAAGATCACTGGACCTTCTCTATCCCCTAAATCCGGACGGATCTTTGCAAATTACCCTAAATTCAGAGACTTGTGTTACTATTCAAGGTCCGCAACAACTGTCAGTCACTGAACTATATAGAGACTGTTTGCATGAGACTGTTATTGAGCATTGGATGTACCGCAAGCCTTTCAGTAAAGTTTATCCAAGTTCAAGTTCAAGTACCTTGAGGAGCTTCAGTCATTTTGTGTATGCACCTATCGTTACTGGGAAGGGCGGCGATAGGCCGGAGAATTACCTCAGCATACTAGCCCTCAGCCTGGCGTCACGAACTATAGGGTTAACCTTAACCCCTTATCTACCACAACATCCCAACTACCATACACCCCCCAAGGGCTACCACACATGCTACTGTTGTGGGTATCATATTCATTGTGTCAAGGCTGTTGAAAGAGTATAAGGTTATTTTCCTATCGATGCTCAAACCCAGCATCAGTAAAAACTTTTCTTATCAAGTGTTACCCTTCTGTTGGGTTTATTTCTTTCACATTTGCAACATTGCCATGGTTGTAATAAGTGGGAACCATACATCATGCCATTGGATCTAGCTGAGGACTGGCACCTATTTCCATAACAGTCATTTAGGTTTCTTATGTGGTTCTTTCCCCCTTATATGTACAAAGCATTTGGTTAGTTTATTATTCCCCTCTCCACTCTCAGGTGCCTTTCTCTCTCTCTTAAAGGGGTACTCCGCTGCTCAGCGTTTGGAACAAACTGTTCCAAACGCTGGAGCCAGCGCCGGGAGCTCGTGACATCATAGCCCTGCCCCCTCATGATGTCACACCCCGCCCCCTCAATGCAAGTCTATGAGAGGGGGCGTGACGGCTGTCATGCCCCCTCCCATAGACTTGCATTGAGGGGCCGTGGGTGTGATGTCATGAGGGGGCAGGGCTATGACGTCACAAGCTCCCGGCCCCAGCTCCAGCGTTCAGAACAGTTTATTCCGATCGCTGAGCAGTGGAGTACCCCTTGAAATGTGATTGCACCATCTCGCTAGACAATCTATGAGTGCCGCTGATATCTTTGATAAACGTGACACTGCAAGCCTCCTATCAGAATATTATACTTCCATATGTTTCTATAGCCCTGAAATCTCCAAAACAGTCCTCAAGGCCAACCAACAGTTCAGGATTAGAATGTATAATAGAATAATAACCCAACCTCAAGGTTATTCTTCTTCTATTATTCATTATATTTAGACCATTGGGTATCGGTAAATAACCACAATAACCTCGGACATTTTAGCTGTGAGCTGCACACACCTGTTGATATACAGGATTAGAATGTATCCTTGTTCTATTTCAATGAAGTAACTGAAAGAAAAAACATAATGTTGGTGGGCCTTGATGACTATTTTCAGCAGTCCTCAACAGTGGCGTTGCTAGGGTTGGTGTCACCCGGTGTGGTAGAAAATGGTGTCACCCCATACCGGCTACCTAAGTTTTTAGCCTGTTGTGACAGACACCACTGTTGTAGCGCATTGTGAGAAATTCCAGTATAATAATCAGATATACCAGTTGCCACAGAATAGGAAAGTGTTAAAGAAGTTTTCACCATTTAAATATACAGCTCCCAGAATTACTTAAAGGGGTACTCCACTGGAAAACATTTACTTTTATATCAACTGGTGCCAGAAAGTTAAACAGAATTTTAAATTACTTCTATTTAAAATCTTATTCCTTACAGTACTTATAAGCTGTTGTATTCTCCACAGGAAGTTGTATAGTTATTTCCAGTCTGTCCACAGTGCTCTGTCTGTCCATGTTAGGAACTGTCCATAGCAGGATAGGTTTGCAATGGGGATTTGCTCCTACTATAGACAGTTCTTGACATGGACAGAGGTGTCAGCACAGAGCACTGTGGTCAGACAGAAAATAAATTAAAAAAGAAAAGAACTTCCTGTGAATCACTTATACAGCAGCTAATAAGTACTGGAATTAGGAATTTTAAGTACAAGTAATTTATAAATCTTTGTAGCACCAGTTGATTAAAAAAAATGTTTTCCAGTAGAGTACCCCTTTGCAGTGGTAAGGTTATGCTGGGAGTTGTAGTTTCACTCACCATAACTGTAGAACTGACAAGTGACTACAGCTCTGATAGGACATAGAGAGGAGAATGTACAATGATTTCAGTGATTACAGGTGACGTCTTCTCTATAGTGAGGAGAATATACAATGATATCAGTGACTACAGGTGACGTCTTCTCTATAGTGAGGAGAATACACAATGATATCAGTGACTACAGGTGACATCTTCTCTATAGTGAGAAGAATACACAATGATATCAGTGACTACAGGTGACATCTTCTCTATAGTGAGAAGAATACACAATGATATCAGTGACTACAGGTGACGTCTTCTCTATAGTGAGGGGAATACACAAAGATATCAGTGACTACAGGGGACGTCTTCTCTATAGTGAGGAGAATGTACAATGATATCAGTGACTACAGGTGACGTCTTCTCTATAGTCTTTCCTTATCTAATTCAGATGGTACATACCGCCTGGTCCAGCTAAAACTTCTGTCTGTAGAATGTGACGCCCAGACGTCTCCTCACTATGTCAGTGCATTCTCATCCTCTATATGAAAACAAGTATTATTATAAACCTGCCAGACACTGTATACTCTAAATATAATACTACTATACACTCTGAATATAAATCTGCCACATACTGTACCCTTGAATATAATACTGCTACACACTGTACCCTCTAAATATAATACTACTATACACTGCACTCTTTGATTATAAACCTCCCATACACCGTACCCACTGAATATAATACTACCACACACTGTACATTCTGAATATAATACCAACACATACTGTACCCTCTGAATATAAATCTTCCACATACTGTACCCTCTGAATATAAATCTGGTGGTGTTGCTAGTGGATGATGGGGGTACTAGTACTGGGGGGGGTGTTGCTGGAGGATGATGAGGGTGCTACTGGCCATCCCCCCTGGCAGTATCACCCCCATCATCTATCGGCAGGATCGTCCTCCTGGCAGGAGCACCCCCATCATCCACCATCAGGATCTGCTGATGGTGGTGCTGCTGCTGGGGGGGGTTTGCTGGTGGATGATGAGGGTGCTACTGCCAGGGGGAGAGCATTAGGTAGGCAGCAGTTCTCCCACTTAAGGTAGGTAGCAGTTCCCCCACATTAGGTAGGTAGCAGTTTCCCCACATTAGGTAGCATAGATTCCCCACATTTGGTACCAGTTACCCCACATTAGGTAGTAATTTCCCCACATTAGGTAGCACAGCTTCCCCACATTAGGTAGCACAGCTTCCCCACATTAGGTAGCACAGATTCCACACATTAGGTAGCAGTTTCCCCACATTAGGTAGCACAGATTCCCCACATTAGGTAGCAGTTTTCCCACATTATGTAGCAACTTTCGCACATTATGTAGCAGCTTTCCAACATTAGGTAGCAGTTTCCCCACATTAGGTAGCATAGATTCCCCACATTTGGTAGTAGTTTCCCCCCATTAGGCCGCAGGTTCCCTTGCATGTTCCCCACAATAGGTCAAAGTCTCCCCACATTAGATCGCTGGTTCAAACAAACCCCCCCTCCCCCCACACACACAAAAAACACATACACACACACATAACACAGAGACACACACAGATAGATAGAGACACACACACACAGTCAGAGAGACACACACTCACAGACAGAGAGACACACACACAGACAGAGTCACACACAGTCACACACAGTCACACACACACAGTCACACACAGACAGAGTCACACACAGACAGAGAGTCACACACAGACAGAGATAGCGACAGACAGACACACACACAAACACACACACAGAGACCAACATTCACAGACAGAGAGACACACACAGAGAGTCACACACACACTCAGAGAGTCACACACACACAGTCACACACACAGAGTCACACACAGACAGAGTCACACACAGTCACACACACACACTGAGTCACGCACAGTCACACAAACATACAGAGTCACACACAGTCACACACACACACACACAGAGTCACTGTCACACACAGTCACACACACGCACACAGAGTCACACAGAGTCACACACACACACACAGACAGACAGAGACACACAAACAGAGATAGAGTGAGACAGACACACACTCACTTACCCATCCAGCGCAGCGCTCCTTCTCTCCGGGCACTCTGCAAGTGACGTCACGTTCTCCTGCGCGGCCCTACGGAGTGATGTCGGGCCGGCGCAACAGAAGACGTGGGGGCGCAGGCTGGTTCACTGTGCAGGTGACGGGGGTGCTACTAGTACGGAGACAAGTGAGACAGCGCAAGTGAGGACAGGGGGGGGAGGGTGGTGGCTGCTATTACAGAGACAGCAAAAGTGAGGACCAAGGGCGTACCTGGTGTCACCCCATCAGGATGGTGTCACCTGGTGTGGGCCGCACCCCCCGCACCCCGGTCGCAATGCCACTGGTCCTCAAGCTAAGCTAGTGTTTCAGCTAAGCTAGTGTTGTGTTTACTCTGTCATTGCTGTTGCCTTGCATACAAATATCCCGACAATCCTCCCTTTCATTGGCTTATTCTCTGTGAGGTTTTCTCTGGTTGCTATAAAAGGTAGCTTTACTTCTTTTTGCCTGTGTGTCATAGTCTAATAGCCTTGCCTCTAGCCTTCCATGCCATCACTTTTTTCCTGTGTATGACTTAAAGGGGTATTCCGGACAAAAACATCTTATCTCCCTATCAAAAGGATAGGGGATAAGATGTCTGATTGCGGGGGGGGGGGGGCGACGCTGGGCCCCCCCACGATCTCCCTGCTGCAGCCCGCATTCTAGGCGTAGCTGCATCTGCAGTTTCGGAAACCGCCGGGCTTCCGAGACGGGGACATGACGTCACGCCACGCCCGCCTCCTCCATTCATGTCTATGGGAGGGGGCGTTTTGGCCGTTACGCCCCCTCCCATAGAAATGAAAAATGAATGGAGGGGGCGTGGCGTGATGTCATGTCCCCGTCTCGGAAGCCCGGCGGTTTCCAAATTTGCACACGCAGCTACGCATAGAATGTGGGCTGCTGCAGGGAGATCACGGGGGTCCCAGCGGCGGGCCCCCCGCTATCAGAAATCTTATCCCCTATCCTTTCGATAGGGGATAAGACGTTTTTGCCCGGAATACCCCTTTAAGTATTTTTTCTGACAATCCCTTTGCCTTACCCCTTGGATTATCTACTTAGTACCTGTTGTTCTGCACCTGTTTACCATGATGATCTAACACCTTCCCTGAATTGGACATACTCCTGACTATATTTCTGCCTTGCTTTTCAATTACCTCCCCTGGGACATGACCTGAGGATACTCAGAAGCAAAATTCAAACTTGCTTTTTGGCGGTTATAGATAAAGGCCAAAGCTCCCTTAGGCTGCGGGCCCTCCATTCCCTGGTCAATAAGCAATTAGTATTTTATGACACAACACAAGTGGATGGGTTAATAGAGGATTGTTAGAACATGAACACATGAAAGCTAAGGATATTTTTTATGGCTCCAAAAGAACTGTGTGTAACACACCAAAGTCAATTTTTATTACTCCGATGATTGTGTCCTCCGGTTGTCTCCAGAAAATAGCTTTCCCCAAATCAATTCATTAACACCAAATTGCACTTGCTTACAAACTGTTCTCTTGTGTCGAATGACCGAGCCATTTTACTTAGGAAGAGACTAAGCAGCGTGTTCTATTAACATCCCGGTGATTAAAAGACAAAACTATGATCAAAAGAAAAAACTGGTCTAATGTATCATTTAGAAAAGAAAGTAAGTTATTTTTCCTGTCCAATGAATAATAATGATAAAATAAAAAACTGTGAACATTAGAAATATATGTAACGGCCATCAAGTAAAATATTGCAACCAATTAACTTCTTTCATTGGTTTTCATGTCGTTTGGTCTTTTGATATGAATTCACACGTGGAAAATTTGTTGCAGAATTTTTTTGCAACTAAGAATGAGTTCCATTCATCTAAAGGTGACAATATGGATGTCTGCAAGTTCTATTCATGATTGAAACATTGGAAGAAATTTTTGCAACAAAAATATTTTAGGGTCGTATTAGGAAAAAAAAAAAAATTCAGTTCAACTGGAGCCAGAAAGTTAAACAGATTTGTAAATAACTTCTGTTAAAAAATCTTAATCTTTCCAGTACTTATCAGCTGATGTATGATCCAAAGGAAGTTGTATCGCCTTCACTGGACTCTTGAAAAACTGGAATTTTAAATCATCTAAAAACACAGGGCTCATGTACACTGGCACAAGCATGGCTGCTATAGCCTCCAGGCACTGGCCTAAAGGCTTTATCGAACTCTGTGGGTGACAATTATGAAGCTCAAGCCCCTCTAAAGTTGCACATTTCTGCACAAAAAAAAGGATTTTCCAACCAAGGGGGAATGAAGGAGGCTGAAAGGGGGATCGGCCTCGCAAGGAGCCGGTGCCCTGCTATATTGGAGTCGGAAAGGGGCAATTAGCATTAGCCTTTTTTTTTTGCCTTCCTCTGGATCAACACAGTAGGGTTTCAGGTTGAACTTGATGGACTCTTGTCTATAATTTAACCTTACAAACTATGTTACTGAGTAACTATGTAACATGCAACAACTTTAGGGACAACTTGCGACACCATGTCACAGAAAAATACACCAGACTAATAGGTGGTGTGTATTTGTGCACTGTGTGCAAAGCAAGCTATGGAGCCAATGTATTTTCTAAGAGGATTTTGCCTCTTAGGTAATCTAGTGGACCTGAAATACGGCAGAGTTTAATTTATGTGTGTGGCATCAAACTCCTGCAAAACCTAAGGCTTCTTGTAACACACTGCGCTCCGGCCTCTGTCACCGGCATTGAGCGCAGCGTCACCATGTCCCCGACTCCCGGTGGGGCCGGGATTTGCATTGCGGGACGCGCCCGCATGTGAGTACCGGCCCGTCCCTTACCTTGTTCCACTCCTGCTGCTGCTTCCTCTCAGCCCCGGCGCACGCGTCCCCATCCCTAAGGGCGCGCGCGCGCCGGAGCTTTAAAATTTAAAGGGCCAGTGCGCCTATAATCAGTGTATACACCTGTCACCATGTTATAAGTTTTTTGCACCTCCCACGCCCCCCTGCTGGATCTTCAGTGCTTATTGCCTAAGTGGAAGCGTTCCCATTGCCTGTTTTGCCTACCCGTGTTTCCAGACCTTCCTGCTACATTTCTTGACTCCGAACCTTTGCCGCCTGCCTAGACCTTCTGCTATGTTGACTACACCTCTGCCTCATCCTACGGTACCTTGCTTTGCCCAGTTACCTGTGTGATCGAGCCGTGTCGGGGGTAGCGACCTTGGTGTCGACTGCTGCAGCAAATAAATCCTGCTTTGTGGTTGGTGAAGACTAGTGTTGCTCGCGAATATTCGCAATGCGAATTTTATTCACGAATATCGCATATTCGCTAATTTGTGAATATAGCACTACATATTTGTAATTACGAATATTGTTTTTTTTTTTTTTTCACAGTACACATCACAGTGATCATCCCTCTCTGCTTCCAGCTTGTGTGGTGTAAAAAAGGCTCTAATACTACTGTGTGAGACTGACGTGTGAATTTTCATTTACATATGCTAATTTTCGCATATGCGAATTTTCGCTTATGCTGATTTTTGCATGTGCTAATTTCCGCATATGCTAATTTTCGCATACGCGAATTTTCGCATATGCGAAAGTAAAACGTGAATATTACGAATATGCGAATTTAGCGAATATATGACAAATATTCGTCCATATATTTGCGAAATATCGTGAATTCAAATATGGCCTATGCCGCTCAACACTAGTGAAGACCAGCGGCACCTTAGATTCTGCTCCCCAATATGGTCCGAGTCATCAGCCACACAGGTAGAGGATCCACATTCAGTTTCGTGACAGCCCGCATTCAGGTGCGTGACACTTCTGGACCCCATTGCAAAATATGTTACAGGGACCCCACCTACCATGTGCCATTGATAACATAAGAGTTTTCTTATTCGGCAGAGGGGTCTTTGGGGCCCCTCAGGTATTTGGCCCAGGCTCGACTGCTACCTCGGCACCCAATCATATTACCCCCATATGTCTGCCTGAAAGTAAGGAGATATTCTTCCACAGAAGCAATGGTTCCCTGCACACAGTCCGATGAACCTTGCTACCTTTTTTATCAGATCGGAACAGAAAAAGAAAACCTTTATAAGCCTATGTATGAAATCAGAGGCATACAAGGTACAGTAGAGGCCCAATGACCCTGTGCTGTAAGACATATTTGTGCACAAGCCCTTACTAAAGAAATACATAGTCAACCAGCATTGAAATGATCCTAGGTCTCCTTCAAGTCCACTCATGGCACAACCTTTTTCCTCTCTACTACAGGAGGAAGTATGAAGTGGCGCACTCGGTCCGTCCTTCTTTAATCGCGCACTGACAGGGCGAGAATAATTCACTGGTTGAACTAATCGAAGGTGAAAAGAGTGAATCAGTAAACGTCGTATCCTTTTGCCACTTTCATCAATCCGGCTAACTGAATTTGAGCTAAAGCTGAGCAAATTTTCTGCAAAGGGAAATTAATATGTAGCACATCTGAGACCTGGCGCGGGCCGCTAAAATTGGAAATGCTTGCATTATATCTGAGGATTGTTATTGAGAGAGAGCAGGGCCAAGGCTCAAGCAATCAGTAAGGAATCTCGATGTATCTCTTCCATTCATGGACAACACCGGACACTTCCCATGGCGGCCGAGACAAGAAAAAAACTAAAACGCAGACACACACACACACACATATATATATATATCCTCTCTCATTTTCAATTTTTGGTTCTCATGGCTATATTATATTGGCCATTGCAGTGGTTTGCAAATGATTGAATCTATTCAATTACCCATGAAGAAAGTCATAATACATATTCAAGACGGTAAGATGCTCTGGATACAAAAGGAGGAAGAGTGGGAAAGAAATCCGTATTTATCCAATAATACGTTTCATTTACTGGGGGTTTGGAAACAATTCTCCCTTGCGTTTGTCCCTGTCAGATCACATTATGCCCAAATGAAGTTTACAAAATATCAATTCGATTTCAATAAGGGAGCCGGAATCGTAGCACGCGAGGGCTGAATTTACCGAATCATAAGACTTGAAGGGACCCTAGTGGTTTCCAAATATTTCCCAGTCAGAGGTAATCACAGGCAGGTCACTAGATGTACTAAATATATTCAATTTCTCTCTTATTGTTTCAATCTTACACGTTCAGACATACTTTTCATTATATTTTCACGACGAGGCGGCAATGGACGGATTGAAGATATCGGCTCCCGGCATGGTGATGTGTTTTTCCAAAAAGCAATGTCAAATGTAAATTTCCAACTTATTGAAAGGAGCGTTTTGTCCAATAGTCAGGTTTTATTTGTAATTAATGACTTGGAATTGGGTTAGTCATACTAATAATGTCAATATCTTCCATTCACAAAAATGTTCATATTACATGGAGCGGGAATTGTATGTGGCAACACACCACAATATCGGTAGAGGAGGTGTCAAAACTAGTATCTGTGTAGGAATGGCTGTTTGTTGCCTATTTGGGTACATTATAATCTTGTTTTTCTGAAAACTTGGAGCAATGATTAAAGGAGTACTCTGCAGGGAAAAAAAATATTCAAATTAACTGGTACCAGAAAATATACACAAAGATTTGTAAACTTATTTGAATTTAAAAATCTAAAGCCTCCCAGTACTTATCAGCTGCTGTATGCTCCAGAGGTAGTTGTGTAGTTCCTTCCAGTCTGACCACAGTGCTCTCTGCTGACACCTCTGTTAGTGTCAGGAACTGTCCAGAGTAGGAGCAAATCCCCTTAGCAAACCTCTCCTGCTCTGGACAGTTCCTGACATGGACAGAGGTGTCAGCAGAGAGCACTGTGGTCAGACTGGAAAAAAACTACACAACTTCCTCTGAAGCATACAGCAGCTGATAAGTACTGGAAAGATTAAAGTTTTTAAGTAGAATTAATTTAAAAATATGTATAACTTTCTGGCACCAGTTGTTTTATTTAAAAAAAATTCCTCCAGAGTACACTTTTAAAGTTGTTTTCTCCCTGGTACATCATCAAAGGAAGTGTATGGGCACCCCCATAATGCCCAACTTTTTGTTGGGGTTTACAAAAACTCCACTCCTTTTGCTACTTAGTTTCAAGAATTGTCCCTGCAAATATCTGTACAATCTGTAAATCTGTAATTTTTGCTAAAATAGTGCAGCATAGGTTAAAATTTGATAATAATGCAGAGGAGGTTCTTTTGCATGTACAAAATGAAAAGTGCAGATCAACTCATCACTATGTGAACAGAGTCCTGTATGGAAAATAAGCCATCAGTAGGAGGAATGGAGGGCACTGGGTCGGATCCCATGAAGTCGTGGAAAGGTAATCCAAGTAGTAGTATCCAACTCCCCCAAGGAATTAACGGGGTACTCCGCTAGAATTATTATTATTATTTTTTTTTAAATCAACCTGCGCCAGAAAGTTAAACAGATTTGTAAATTACTTCTATTTAAAAATCTTAATCCTTCCAGTACTTATCAGCTGCAATTTGCTCCACAGGAAGTTATTTTCTTTTTGGAATTCCTTTCTATCTGACCACAGTGCTCTTTGCTGACACCTCTGCCCATGTCAGGAACTGTCCAGAGTAGGATAGGTTTGCTATGTGGATTTTCTCCTACTCTCGACAGTTCCTAAAATGGACAGAGGTGTCAGCAGAGAGCGTTGTGGTCAGACAGAAAGGAAATTCAAAAAGAAAAGAACTTCCTGTGGAGCAAACAGCAGCTAATAAGTACTGGAAGGATTAAGATTTTTAAAGAGAAGAAATTTACAAATCTGTTTAACTTTCTGGCACTAGAAGCAGCGTTTCTTTTAGTTTTAGAGACATTTTTTTTTCTTTTTTCCCTCAATTTTAAATTATTTAATAAAAGTTCTTGTGCATCTCTTGTTCTTACCTGATTTAGCTGATGTGGCAGGCATGGATTTTAATCCATTATTACTCCAATTTTCCCACTGAAATTATTTCCTAAGGCTGGCTACATTTCCCATGATGCATCTGGCTTTGCAGAGAGAGAGAGAGAGAGAGGGGAGGGGGTGGAGTCTCCTTACTGTACTACCCTGAGACTTCAGTACATTATACATGGAGCATATAGCATTTCTAAAGTACCTTATAAAACTTCAAATCTTTATAAAACAACTCAATTATGAAATTTATCAAACCACTTTTCCCTTGTTTCTCTAAAATAAATGCACTTTGACTGAGAAATTGCACATAATTTCAACTCACTTATGAGTCTTAGCAGTTCACTTAGTCAAACTAAATTGAGTCCAGCCAAGAAAACTGCTTATACTTGGTGTCAGTTATATGTAGTTTTGATGTTTTTTTATATAGTTACAGTGCATTTTAGAGGAAATGATTTGACCTATTATCACAACTGAGGTGATTTCTCAAGATTTAAAGTCTTTTTGGGAGGTGTAAAAGTAATATATATCCCAATCCCATACAGGTAGCAGCAATATACAGATAGAGTTAAAGAGGAGGTGTATAACTACTGCATATACCAATCCCATAGAGATAGAAGCAGTATACAGATAGAGCTGGAAGAGTGGTGTATAACTACTATTTATCCTGATCCCATGGAGATAGCAGCAACAGTATACAAATAGAGCTGGAGGTGAGCTGTATAACTACTATATACCTTGTTCCCATAGAAATAACAGCAGTAGTATACAGATAGTGCTGGAAGGGAAGTTTATAACTACTATATATTCTGACCATATAAAGATAGCAGTAGCAGCGTACAGGTAGAGCTAGAGGGGAGGGGTATAACTAATATATATATCCTTATCCTAAAGAGATTTAAAAAAAAAAGCTTGGAGGGGGTGGATCTGAGAGCTGCCAAGAGGGTCCTGATTGGTGATTATGTCATCCTATGGTTTACAGGAAGTAATGGGACCCTGGACTGACCAATTCTTGAGACACAGAAATCCATGTCATTTTGTCATGGTCTGAGTGGTGGTCACATGACCATGGTACAGTAGTGAAACTTATGGATGCAGCTGAGCTTGACTGAAACAGATAGCATTGTAGGAATAGTGGAGGTAATTGTGCATTATATGAGCAGAAAAGAAAACTTGAGTGCTTCTTTGAGACAATTGTTTAGGGAAGTCCTTTTATTCTGTTTATGGTGGAGAAACAAGCTTAATGAGTAATGTCTTGCCATCAGAGCCAAGGATGCCATTGATCACCTGGAAGCACATCTGACCAGGAGGTTGTTGCCTTTACAGGTCTCACACTGTGTCAGGGCCCCTCCAGGATTGTGAAGGGCACTTTCTACCTCTCAGGTGATATAATGCCACCGAAAACTCAATCTCTATTCGTATGCAAAAGTAGCAGTCACCAAAGAAAACACTAATATTTAACTTTTATTAAATTACGCTAAAATTGGGGAGAATAACCCCAAGACCATCAAATAACAAAAAACACACACAAAAAAAAATCTAAAATTATTATGCAGTGACAATGAGGACCCAATGGGAGTCCAAGTCAACTCATACAGAGTTTCAAGATTAGAAACATTAATATCCCTATCAACAACCACAATCGGTCAACAATAAATAGATTGATATCCACAACCCTCAAGAAAGGAAGGGGTATAGGTGGGTGTAGAGAGGGGGAGGACCTAGGAAGGTAATAGGCCCATAGTTTGAGTTGGCGGCTACCTATCACTTTCTCTGTTAATCCCCTTTTCTATACCCCATCCTAGGCGGAGTTAAACGCCCTGATAAGGGCGGCCCCACACCGGAACCTAGACTATTCTATCACCTAAATGCCCTAAGATACAAACAATTAGGAAAATACTATCTGTCTCACTGGGGAGCCCTATATATCTAAAGGGACAGGGATGGATGTCCCTATCTAGATGTTACAAATATAGCTACAGGGCTAAGAATATGAGACTTCACCGTAGGGTGAAATAAGAGAAAGAGAATAGACCTATCAAGTTAGTACTGGACCAGGGGCAGTGCTGAAAAATGTGGTCTCCATGTGATACTAACTATGTATCTTGATGATAAGTACTGCTATATCTCTATGCATGGGTATATATAATGCACCATATCTAAGCAACATGCCCAACACATATGTATATATAAGATGTTCTTGACAGTCAAATCAGGGAACTGTAACAAAAGTTGGACAATATACCCAAATTATATATACATATAGGATGTTCCTGTAGAACAGAATCAAAACACAGTAGACAATCAATATTGCTGTCACAGCCTATATGCAATAACCTATAAGGCTGATCAGTGACAAGGCAATCAGACTAGTTAAAGTGATGCTAAATATAAAATAAACTTGTAATCACTGCTATTCAATATATCAGTATAGCAAAAACGGGCTTTGGATATAAATGCAAATACATGGAGAATCACAATTAGATATGGATATGGACAAAAGCTATACTTATCCGATGTGGATGTTAAATAGGGATGTCCCAACGCGTTTCACGCCCCCCGTTCATCAGGGGACAATTGGGGGCTAAAAACAGAGTCAGCGATAGAGCAATGATGGCCGATGGAGGAACAGTGTAGATGGTAACTGCTAAAGACCATGTCTGCTAGTGGGCAATTCACTTAGGGAACTGGCGTAAGACGCCATAAACATGCGGCCTCCGGGAGAGGTGATCTTCCCGTCCCTACCTGGAAGTGGTCATGTGATCCGCATGGCGCGTACATCACATGACCACAAGGTAGCCTCGTTAGTGGTGTCCTTAACGACGCTCCAAGGCATCTAACATAGAAGAATACAGGCGTGGGCATGTGACCTGGTCATCTCACAAGACCAGACACGGTCACATGACCACCGCCGATCCGATACTGACACTCTGTCAGTGTCATAGGCGTGTATATCAACATCCAGAGATACGGGCACAATCCAATAGGATACAGAAGATCGTAGGATGGGGTACATAATGTTGAACCCGAGTCCTATATACATGCTGGTTACTTTATGCTATAACGATATCTCATATATAAAAATAATGTCTCATGTAGAAAAGATAGATGTTAATAAATGGAATAGATCATCCTGGTCAAATTTGATGGGGAGAGTGAAATACAAAGCCCTGATATAATTTGTCACAGACATGTCTGCAGTACAATTAGTAGTCCTTATACTACATTGCTCCAAATTAACAAATAGCTTGTTTGGAAAGAACATACTAGTGGATCCAGTTAAATAAACACCAGATCCATTCTGATCAGTGAAGTGGTCTGATTTTTGCACCATATCCTAAACACCATTTCACCTCAGTGATATATTATTGGTCTCAATCACCCAATCAGATAAATTTGGAAGAAGAGACACTATCCTGTGCCAATGTGGGCTGGACGTTGGCACCTAGGTATTATAATAGATATAAGTGACAAATGGCAAAGGACACCTGATCGTGTTCTCGCCAATACCCTTCATTTATTGAGGGTTGTGGATATCAGTCTATTTATTGTTGACCGATTAAGGTTGTTGATAGGGATTTTAATGTTTCTAATCTTGAATCTCTTTATGAATTGACTTGGACTCCCATTGGGTCCTCATAGTCACTGCATAATCATTTTTGATTTTTTTTTGTGTGTGTTTTTTGTTATTTGATGGTCTTGGGGTTATTCTCCCCAGTTTTAGTGTAAGCTCACAGGTGATATTCCTATACCAGCTTAGGACGCCCTAATAGTTATGTACTGTATAAACTGCTACAGCTCATGGCTTCTTTAAAACTAAAATATTTATATTTTATATTGTCTCCAAGCAAAGTCTATCGATTGTTGTTCTTGTGTTTTAGTAAAATCAGCCTAGAACAGCATGTGCCCCATGCTGGCATAGTAATAGATTTATTTTGTATTAAATCATGCAGGGAAAATAATAACTTATTGCTATCAAGTGATATTGAAAATAATAAAACCAAAAGCAAAACAATTTATTCTAAAATTAGACCTTAACCTCACATTTTGGAAGCTTGGCCAAATGAAATGGCAAAATCAAATTTTTTTCCCATTCTGAACACACCATGGCAAAATAGCTACAAAGTGCATTGAGAAGTCACCTAAGTAATAGAGATCGGGGGCTTATAACAACCATAAGGGGCAGAAAGGTACAGAATTAATTAAATACAAAAATACTTTTTTGTAAATGCATCAGGATATTTCTGCTCAAATTCGTCCTTTTAACTCCTTGGGAACGGAACCCATTATAACCCTAAGGACGGGAGCATTTTTGCAATTCTGACCACTGTCACTTTAAGCATTAATAACTCTGGGATGCTTTTACTTTTCATTCTGATTCCGAGAATGTTTTTTCGTGACATATTATACTTTATGTTAGTGGTAATTTTTTGTCAATACTTGCATCATTTCTTGGTGAAAAATTCCAAAATTTGATGAAAAAAAAGAAAATTTTGCATTTTTCTAACTTTGTAGCTCTCTGCTTGTAAGGAAAACAGACATACCAAATAAATTATATATTGATTCACAAATACAATATGTCTACTTTATGTTTGCATCATAAAGTTGACATGTTTTTACTTTTGGAAGACATCAGAGGGCTTCAAAGTTCAGAAGCAATTTTCCAATTTTTCACAAAAAATTTCCAAAATCTGAATTTTTCAGGGACCAGTTCAGTTTTGAAGTGGATTTGAAGGGCCTTCATATTAGAAATACCCCATAAATTACCCCATTATAAAAACTGCACCCCTCAAAGTATTCAAAATGACATTCAAAAAGTTTGTTAACCCTTTAGGTGTTTCAGAGGAATAGCAGCAAAGTGAAGGAGAAAATTCAAAATCTTCATTTTTTACACTCGCATGTTCTTGTAGACCCAGTTTTTGAAACTTTACAAGGGGTAATAGGAGAAAAAGCTCCCCAAAATTTGTAACCCAATTTCTCTCGAGTAAGGAAATACCTCATATGTGTATGTCAAGTGTTTGGTGGACGCAGTAGAGGACTCAGAAGGGAAGGAGCGACAACGGTATTTTGGAGAGGGAATTTTGCTGAAATGGTTTTTGGGGGCATGTCACAAAATGACAACTCCCAGAATGCACTGACTGACCGTACATGCTGGAAGTTGTAGTTTTACAACAGCTCTAGGCACACTGGTGGGGAACCAATGAGTTAGAAAACAGACTCTAGCTCAGTGATTCCAACCCATGTGCCTCCAGCTGTTGCAAGACTACAACTCCCAGCATGTACGGTCTGTCAGATCACTCTGGGAGTTGTAGTTTTGCAACAGCTGGAGGCACACGGGTTGGAATCACTGAGTTAGGAAACAGACTCTAGCTCAATGTTTCCCAACCAGTGTGCCTACAGCTGTTGCAAAAGTACAATTCCCAGCACAGCTAGACAGTCAGGGATGCTGGGCATGTAGTTCTGCAATATCTGGCCCTTCAGATGTTGCAGAACTACAATTCCCAGCATGCCTGGACAGTCTGGGCATGCTAGGAGTTGTAGTTATGCAACATCTGAAGGGCCAGAACAGAACTGGGGAAGAACAGTTTGGAAACCACTAAGTAGTGGCCTCCAAACTGTAGCCCTCCAGATGTTGCAAAACTACAACTCCAAGCATGCCTAGACTGTCCAGGCATGCTGGGAGTTGTAGTTCTGCAACATCTGAAGGGCCAGAATATTGCAGAACTACATGTCCAGCATCCCTGACTGTCTGGCCATGCTGGGAGTTGTAGTTTTGCAACATCTGGAGGGCTACAGTTTGGAGACCATCATATAGTGGTCTCCAAACTGTGCCACTTCAGATGTTGCAAAACTACAACTCCCAGCATGCCCAGACAGTCAGTGCATGCTGAAAGTTGTAGTTTTGCAACATCTGGAGGACCACTACACAGTGGTCTCCAAACTGTGACTCTCCAGATGTTGCAAAACTACAACTCCCAGCATGCCCAGACAGCCTTTGGCTGTCTGGGCATGCTGGGAGTTGTAGTTTTGCAGCTTTTAGAAGGCCACAGTGAAGATCACTTATCGCGATCTTCACTGCAGCCTTCTCCGACGCACTTTACGGCCGCCGCTCAGATGATGACACCGCTGCCCGTGATGCCGCCGCCTCCGCCGCCTCAGGTCCGGGTAAGCTGGGCCATGTCCCCCCCCCCCCCCCCTCGCCGCCCGTGTTCCCCCCCGCTCTGTACCAACTTCGATCGGTGGGCAGAGCAGGGGAAATTAACTCTAACCCCCCGCCCCCCTCCTGCCATTGGTGGTCAGCCTGACCGACCAATGGCAGGGGATAGGAGGGGGTGGCAACACTGCCACCTCGCTCCTATCCTTTAGGCTGGTCGGAGCTGTCTCTGACAGCTCTGATCACGCTTATTTTCCGGGAGATCGGGTCACCAGTGACCCGATTTGCCCGGATCGCGGCAAATCGCAGGTCTGAGTTGACCTGCGATTTGCTGTGATCGCCGACATGGGGGGGTCTCAGGACCCCCCTCTAGGCCTTGCCACGGGATGCCTGCTGATAGATATCAGCAGGCATCTCGGTCCGATCACCGCCCGGCGAGTGGCAGTGATCGGAAATACGGAGGGCGTATGGATACGCCCTCCATCCTTAAGTGACGGGACGCGAGGGCGTATGCATTTGCCTGCCATCCCCAAGGAGTTAAAGGGGGTACTCCCGTGGAAAACATTTTTTTTTTCAACTGAAGCCAGAAAGTTAAGCAGATTTGTAAATAACTTCAATTCCAAAATCTTTATCCTTCCAGTTCTTTTTAGGGGCTATATACTACAGAGGAAATGCTTTACTTTTTAGATTTCTCTGATGTCATGACCACAGTGCTCTCTGTTGACCTCTGCTGTCCATTTTAGGAACTGTCCAGAGCACGAAAAAAATCCCCATAGCAAACATATGCTGCTCAGGACAGTTCCTAAAATGGACAGCAGAGGTCAGCAGAGAGCACTGTGGTCATGACATCATAAAAATCTAAAAAGTAAAGCATTTCCTCTGTAGTATATAGCCCCTAAAAAGTACTGTAAGGGTTAAGATTTTTTTTAATAGAAGTAATTTATAAATCTGTTTAACTTTCTGGCACCAGTTGAGTTAAAGAAAAAAAAAAAAGTTTTCCACGGGAGTACCCCTTTAAGAAAATATGAATCCCTTGAGGATACAGCCCACGTGGGCCTTGTGAACACAGATAATTTTCATTATTGCATTATTGCTTTTTCCTCCTCACCTTCTTACTTTATTTTTTCCATCCCCAGATGTACTTTTTAATGATGCCTTTTGTTTTACCATAAAATCTGTGGAGCAACCGAAAGATTACCATTTGTGGGATGAATTGAAAACTGGAAGACAACTGCAATTTTTTTAAGAAACCCCCAGCCTGTCCCTTATAAAAATGAAAAAAAAAAAAACGTTACTTACCCCTGCACTCCCCTGATGCCACCTGTATTGCTGTTCCGATCCCCGATGCAATCCACAATCCTCTACCTGGTACTGAAGGTGGGGGCAATGTGTTGCAGTGCTGCTCAGCAAATCACTGGCCATATC
The DNA here is from genome assembly GCF_029499605.1 of Hyla sarda. Classification (NCBI taxonomy): domain Eukaryota; kingdom Metazoa; phylum Chordata; class Amphibia; order Anura; family Hylidae; genus Hyla; species Hyla sarda. Next base: position 43,828,812 of record NC_079189.1, on the reverse strand, counting down.
AGTGTTCCACCTTTGCCAGTCAATGGATGAGTGGCAATGTGATGTATTGAGCCCTGGCCCTGGTCTTCTTCTTGGTGCCAGTGCTCAATAAGTCACATTGCTGGCCAAGTGGGACAATGCTATGCACAGCACTTTTACTTTCACTATGAAGGATCAATCCCTGGTACTAGAAAGAAAGTCGCACTGGGGACAGTAGCAGTGAAATTCGAGACACCACTGGGTATCTTAAAAACACCTTACCACCGGAGTACCCCTTGAAAACAAAAAAGCGAGCAAATACCCATCAAATAAAAAAAAAGGGTACCAAAAAAAAGGAGCATTAACTTAAGTGAGCCCACTGTGCTGCCCTTTGAACAGTGTGTGGTCCACCCTGCTTACTCCCACTCCCTTGCAGGCAATGCCTACCTAACTAACCATGGATGTAGGTAGCGGTCAGGGATTGGTGAGGTTAGTACTGCTTTGTTTATATTTTTAACCCATTTTATCTTCATTTTGTCAACCTTTGTAATTCCTCCAACACAAAATAAAGGAAAAAAAAAAACAATTGTAACTAAATCTTTTTCTAAAATATTCACAACAACCCTATGTAACCTGCACCACAAAAAAGGAACTTAATTTAACAATTGGTGTCCCCAGTTTTTATAAGGCAGTAAAAAAGATGCATTAGTTGCGATATCTAGAATTCAAGCTGCGGAGAATTAAAGAGGTTTAGGAGGAGATAGAATAATTCCCCTTTTGATTTGCATGTAAAGTATGATCAATGTGAATTGATTAAGACTAAATTAACATCAATGGCTTCCAATATTTTCTTTGTTTACACATTAGCCTGTTCCCTTTAACACATAGATATATTGAATTCAGCTTAGGAGACGGAGCGGCGCGGCATTGGCCTTTACAACAGAACTTATCTGTAATTAAAATCATTCACAAGTTTTATCAAGGATCCGTTTGTAAAAGTAGCAAAAGGAAGATTTAAACGCCATAATGAAAGCTAACACTTTCTATTACCGTGCCGTACAATGTCGTCGTTCCTTCATTGTCTTTAGTAAAACTCTTACTCAGTCAGGTCTTGGTCCATGGCCATGTAGCATGTCAAGTGTATAGTAATGAGTAGTATTGAACGTTTGCCGAGGATTTTATTGCCTCTCCATCTCCCGCGATAGAGACAGGCTCCGTACTACTCTCCATTTTCTCAGTTGCAAAGATTTTCATGGTGTTTTTAGTTAGCAGATGCAGCAGAGCTGTGTTTGACATTGGACACATCTTAATGTGTTACGTGTGGTTCTTCATGGAGCTGCAGAGTTATAATAATGCACAAAAGGAACAAGTCACAGACAAATTCAGCACTGCTGTATCTTTGGATATTATATTTTATATATATATATATATATATATATATATATATATATATATAGTGAACATAGATTCAACAGCACCGTACACAGTTCACTCAAATCGGTCCTTATGCCCACTGGAGCTCATAAGCTTAATTCATTTGTATGTGTTTAGCATGTGGGAGGAAACTCCCAGGGGTTGAACATACAAACTCTGTGCAGATGTTGTCTTTGGTGGGATTTGAACCCAGGACCCCAGAGCTGCAAGGCATCAGTACAATATAACCACACACTGTGGGATATAGAGATATTTAAGACATGTCCATCTAATATAGACCCAGCCGGACAGTAACTCACAATTCCGATGTTCCTTTCAAGTTATTCAGTAGCTTTTATTTTCAAAACTTCATCATGGATCTTATAAACAAAGTGAAGCTTGACATATCAACAGACGGATCTGATCTGAGATCTTCCTCCTGCTCTACAACTTGGACGTGACAGTGTTTCGGGGACGTGCCCTCTTAGTCATGCGGTACTAAGAATGCATGCCCCTGAAATGCCGTCACATGCAAGGTGTAGAGCAGGAGGAAGATCTCAGCTCAGATCCGTCTGTTGATATGTCATGCTTCACTTTGTTTATAAGATCCATGATGAAGTTTTGAAAATAAAAGCTACTGAATAACTTGAAACGAACATCGGAATCGTGAGTTGCTACCCGGCTGGGTCTATATTAGATGGACATGTCTTAAATATCTCTATATCCCACAGTGTGTGATTATATTGCAGCAGAAAGAAGGAGGTGGAACTTGCTAGAGGGACTGTGCATTATATAGTGTGAATTCTGGCAGACTCTCTGATTTGTGTAGCTACCAGGCAACAGTGCTAACCACTGACCCCCCGTGCTATATGCAATGTGTGCACTTATGCTGCTGACAAGCAATAGATTCTCACCGATCCAAGCAGAACATCAGGATAACTTTTGCCTTGGTTACAATATTAAATGTAGTTTGTAATATGTCTATTGGAGAAGGGGGGGGGGGGATAGCTATGGGGGATAAAGAGACAGCAACAGCACCCAGGCCGTCGTCAATAAGAGGAGCCAAAGTTCCCCCCCCACCACATCAGAAGACATAGTAGGTGAGGGGACCTGTTACAGACTTTCCATGGTGACCAGGAACCTCAGTTTATGCCTTTGACATCTACTGAGTTTTAGAGATGTAACTTAAAGGGAATCTGACGGGTGTATTTGGTGCTAAGAGCTGCAAACTGTTGAATAGGTGTTAGCTTCTAAAAATCAAACTGTACCTATACTGGAGCTGATAGTGGTTGTCAAATGCATAGAACTGCCTATTATTTCTGAGCCGATTGTCTTCTTCCTGCTCAGCGGCAGTGTGAGGCATTGAGCCCTGGCCCTGGTCTCCTTCCGGTTGCTGGGGCTTAATATGTCATAGTCGATCACAAGAAGTAGGAAGAGGATTGATGCAGAGGCCAGGAGCGGAATACTGGCGGTACTAGGGAAGCAGTGGGAGGTTAGTCCAGTTTGTTTTTTATTAAATGCAAACATTCTGGGCAAAAAGCTGTATCCTGGAGTACCCCTTTAAACTCTTCCTTCAATGTTTGTCCTACAAAGATGAGCTGATGAACAGCGATATGGATTTTTACCATACCAACTCAAAAGTGAGTGAACCCTACAGGGACCAGGATTTAAGTTCTCTGTCCCTACCTTAATAGAAAAGAGACAACATTTCTCAAATGGTTTTTAATACCATTGATTTCTTTAACCCTAAAGGGAGAATCCTGTACATCAATAAATCATTTGTTGACTTATCCCATGTTGTACACTGTGTAACGTTTGCTGTCACCATGCTTGACATGTTTGAGACATTGAACAGAACAAGAAATCACAGCAGATCCTATGAACTTAGACTGGCAAACCAAAGGAAATGTCAATTTATCTTTGTACACAAAGAATAGTAACATAATAACCATATAACTTTAGTTTATACCAGCATAAATCGTAATCATTTGCCCTTCTATAGCTTCCAGACCATTAACTATTTAAATAAAAAATTTCATACTACTCAGGGGTTGGGCTTATAAATCCGTCACTTTTTGGATAACACATTTAAAATGAAATTGGTTACTGTGGCTAGCTGGCCAAGTTTGAAAGGCTAAGGATTCCTGGAACAAAGCTTAGTCTCCAAATAATTTTGTACCTCCTTTCAGACAACTGGTCTGTTGATTGGAGTTAAATTAACAATCCATTTTTAGGAGGGAAGAGGACGGTTACCACACCTAAGAGAATGGACAGCACAGTGACTGACGGGGACCCATTTCTACTGACCTGAGCAAAATAGTCTAAAATATCAAGATTTCAGTCAGTCCCATCCTTGTTTCCCTAGTGCTCACTATGTACAATAAAAACTGTATTAAAGGGGTTATCCAACATAAAGTGATTTTAGTAATGAAATGTCTCACAGTAATTGACATTCTTACCAAGAATCTGTGCTTGTGTTGGTGGTAAATGGCCATGGCCTATGTCCCCCATCACGCTGTTGGCTTGTTGTGGGAACTGGCTACTTCCTGCTTCTCAGACTACAAGCCTCAGGATACTTTGTTTCAAGGGGAGAGGTGACTTATTTCTCTCCTACACATCGGTCACTCCACCTACAGATTTGCGAATCGAAGCTGGCAAAGTAGAATTTGTTCTGAATTTCATGAAAAATTTGATTCCTGGTAAAAAAAATTCCATTCGCTTCTTGGTAACGAATTGCTTCATTGACTACATTTTGTACGGACCGAAAATGGCGGCTACACATGTGAGGACATGGGGCAAGAAAGTCTGGGAAGGCAGGAAGGCTGGTAGTCGGGATCACCCTGAATAATGTGGCGGTATGCAGCCTATCAGCAGCCAGCCCTGTGATGTCTCAACCCTATATATTCACCAGCCATTACCGAAGACGGGCATTTGATAGAGCAGAGATTGTGTGCACACTAATCACCGTTACTGACAATACAGATCATTACAGCAGCGAATCCATTGACCTCAAGCCCGCATCACTGCAGGCAGGCAGGGAGAGTTTTGAAGTCGTTTCATAGTCTGCCAATTGAGATCATCACAGGAAGCATATAGTCTCCCGACCCTGCTGACACAGCCAGACTCTGTCATTGTGCCACTCTGCGGCAGTGATTCCCATAGTGACGCCTGTAATCTGCATGTCATACTGAATAACAGTATTAGTTCACTACCCCAGCACATTCCCTATGCGTGTTATGGCAAGGCAAAGTGTTTTACACCCCTATTGAGGCTCTCTAGCCCAGAAATAGCCGTTTTTAATAGTGATTTGCTGCAAATATATTTGGATCAAACGAATCGGACGAATCAAATTTTGAAAAAATGTGCCCATCTCTAGCCCCACCGATTGCAGTACAGCAACGCTCCCTTTGATCACATGACTTTCCCGACACCATCTGGCACCCAAGCTGTGGATCTGTGTGGTAATGAATGTACGCACATGTGCAGTGGTAATGTCATCAGGGGGCTGGCTTCACACACAACAGACAAAGCAGGCAAGCCCCCTTTCAGAACCTGACTTGCGATGTGTTGCCTCAGGCCGCACAGCAAGCTGAGAAAGGTTGAAGACAACACTCATTTTGAAGGCTGCAAAAAATGAATTTCTGGGGAAAAGAAAGACAAAGAAGCCCAATACCAGCCACAAAACAGGTAACTTTGCTGCCCCTGTCTTACATTCAAAGAACCAAAAATCCCATAATACCCCTTTAACGACGAAGGACGTATATTTACGTCCTGCGCCGACTCCCGCGATTTGCCACGGGGGCACTCGGTGACCCCGCATAATATCACGGCAGTCCTAGTGGCCATCAATGGCCGGGACCCGCGGCTAATACAGGACATCACTGATCGCGGTGATGCCCTGTATTAACTCTTCAGATGCGGCGATCAAAGCTGACCGCCGTGTCTGAAGTAGAAGTGAAACTATCCCGGCTGCTCAGTCAGGTTGTTCAGGACCGCCGCGGGGAAATCGCGGCGGGCCGAACAGCTTACAGGACAACGGGAGGGACCCTACCTACCTTCTCGGTGTCCGATCGGCGAATGACTGCTCCGTGCCTGAGATCCAGGCAGGAGCAGTCAAGCGCCGATAACACTGATCACAGGCGTGTTAATGCATGCCAGTTATCTGTGTAAAAGATCAGTGTGTGTAAAGTTATAGGCCCCTATGGGAGCTATAACATTGCAAAAAAAAAGTAAAAAAAAGTGTTAATAAAGATCATTTAAGCCCTTCCCTAATAAAAGTTTGAATCACCCCCTTTTCCCATTTAAAAAATATAACAGTGTAAATAAAAATTAAACATATGTCGTATCGCCGCGTGCGTAAATGTCCAAACTATAAAAATATATCATTAATTAAACCGCACGGTCAATGGCGTACACATAAAAAAATCCAAAGTCCTAAAAACCATTAAAAAATGAATAAAAAGTGATCAAAGTCAGATCAAAACAAAAATGGTACCGATAAAAACATCAGATCACGGCGCAAAAAATGAGCCCTCATACTGCCCTGTACAGGGAAAAATAAAAAGTTATAGGGGTCAGAAGAGGACATTTTTAAACGTATAAATTTTCCTGCATGTAGTTATGATTTTTTCCAGAAGTACGACAAAATTAAACCTATATAAGTAGGGTACCATTTTAACTATATGGACCTAAAGAATAATGATAAGGTGTCATTTTTACCGAAATATGCACTGCGTAGAAACTGAAGCCCCCAAAAGTTACAAAATTGTCTTTTTTCTTCGATTTTGTCGCGCAATGATTTTTTTTTCTGTTTCGCCATGGAGTTTTGGGTAAAATGACTAATGTCACTGCAAAGTAGAATTGGTGATGCAAAAATTGGTGATGGAAAATTGAAAGGGTTATGATTTTTAAAAGGTAAGGAGGAAAAAACGAAAATGCAAAAACTGAAAAACCCTGTGTCCTTAAGGGGTTAATGCATTATAGATCGATGACATATTCCATCATGTTACTAGATTTTTTATATATAAAAGTACAATTATAAGACAAAAATACAAAAATATTATTTTCCTGTTTTGACAAATGGGTCTACAACAGCAGATTTTAACACAGGATTTCTCAGCCGCTGGAAAAAAATAAACATTCAGTCAAAAAACTCTGTACTTTTCTTTTAGCCCTTCTCTCTTATTGCTTTATAGAAGCCTCTCCAAGTATTAGGCACATATAATGCTTCAATAATGTGCACTTGGGGAAATACCATTTGTTACATTATGATTATTTTAACCTTAATTATCCCCTTTAAGAGGTTATATGGTAAATAAGTTTCCGTTCCATCATTTTTAGCCTCCAGAATGGACAAAAGTAAATTGATATGTCACATTGCTTAAAGTATGAGGAATATTATGAAATACAGAGTCTGAAACTCGACCTCACTCAATATCCAGTAGTAATTTATGCCGTCCTCAATTCTATTATCCCTTCCCGGATATGTAAAGTATAAAGCATTCGGCTATGGGTTTGAACGTACACATTTTTATTACTTTTATAATGAAACGAAAGGAATACAATTTTTCCATTTCCCATTATATTCTGAATTCAGCTGTGCCACATTATATTGGGAGAGCTACATATATTATGCGGGAACATTAACTAAGCAAAGATGAGCTTCACGTACCCTACCAAAGCTGGTGGAATCATTTGATGGAGTCTTATAAATACGTCATGTCAGGCTCCCAGCTCCGTCTAAGTGGGAGTCTTATAATTACCGGTGGCAGCTTATATGCTGCAGTATGTGTAGATGTCGTTTTTTATAATCTCCACCCGTGCACCTTGACTTTGGGCTAGAAGATGAAGATGAGGGATATTATTACAATGAATGAAAGGGTACTTGTAAAAATGGGCAAACGTTAAAGAAGTAGATTGTGATTCATGGCAAGTCCTCCATACCCTCTATTAAAATGATACTGTACATAGGTCACCTAACCCTCTATTCTCCACAAATGGGAACTAAATTTTCTTGAATCAGTATTATTCTTATATAATGTACTGTATAACAATGGAATAATTATATCGGAATAGTGACAAAAAAAAATTTCGCCGAGAAAATTCCAACATGAAAATTGAGGATTATGGACCTGCCAAAAAAGGGACATGTCAATTCTTTTGGTGGAATTTAACCCGGACTCGATTGTTGTTTATGGTGCCGGAGCATATACCCTCAGTCCTAGAGCCAATGATTTTCCGTGGTGCCCGTTGCAGACAGAAATCTAACAGCATGACCCTCCATCCCCCATGAATTTTTAATTAAACCTGTTGGTTGATGGCCCATGGAGATGTAAACTCTCAAAAGTGTGATTATATGGCTTATGAAGGGTCTTCCTTAAAGAGGTACTCTGCCGCTAGACATGTTATTCTTTATCCAAAGGATAGGGGATAACATGTCTGATTGCTGGGGTCTGGCTGCTGGGGACCCTCGCAATCTCTGCCACTGCACCCTAGTTATCCGGTGCACTGAGCGAACTCCGCTCTGTTCCAGATGACTGGCGATCACAGCCGCCATGCCCCCTCCATTCATGTCTATGGGAGGAGGCGTGATGGTTATGTACTAGCTGTCATGCCCCCTCCTATAGACTTGTATGTAGGGTTCATGTTGTGACGTCACAATCACGGAAGTCCTAGGCTTCTGTGACTGCAACACCACAGCGCCGGCCCGGAGAACGCTGGTGGTCCCAGTGGCCTGACCTCCCATTATCAGACATGTTATCGCCTATCCTTCGGATAGGGGATAATATGTCTAGAGGCTTTAACTCTAGGGTGATGCTTTGGCCTGGTGCACACAAGTGGTCTATCAACATGACTCAAGCCAAAGGCATATCACTTGCCACCAAATGTTGCTCTGTATGACAACACAGGAAGGAATACCTCCACTGTGGAATGTGTTGGCAATATATAACTAAAGGAATGATAAAATGATGTTCTATGGAACATGGCACTTTTTTCAGTTGGATTCTGTATGATTTAGTGAATACCTATAAATCCCTAATGCTTCATATTAAATGACTTTCATATAAATCATATTTCTAGAATGTAAGAAAACAATAAAATAAGAATATAATCCTGTCAAACCTCATTCTTAATTGTTTCCTAAATGCAAAATTGTTAGTGAGTCCATTGGAAGAAAAGGCTGGCATCAGAATGATATCACACAACAATCAAGATAAAAAAAAAAAAACACCCAACACGGAAGATTAAACATTAGCTGATTACCGACAAGTAATTAAGAATGACAATGAAACACAGAAAGTGAATTAATAATAATTATATCATCCACACGGAGCAGATCTTGTAGTGAATCCCAGGGAAGAGGAAAGGTTAATTACTTCATCTACGCAGAACAACACCAAGTCAACCGAGACCTTGCTGCTGGGTGGTGGCAACTCGCAGGCAAATAATTCTGTTACTTCATAATAGTGTTGTGATTATATAAAAATAATGATTTATGACAAATGTTTCTTATATGGAAACAGTTTATCTATTTACTATATCTTCTCTAAAACTATTATTGATAAAACCTGATTGTAATGACCCAATATTTAGCGGTAGGATATGGCAGATTACTAGAGTACGGGACACCACACTATCCTAGAAATGGATAGGCCATATTACTATCATAGTCCTCTGACCTCTTCACAGTTTTTTTCCTGCACTGCACCACTCCCAGTAACTAAGCATTGCACAGCTTGAATTTATTTTAGGATTGCCTCCTTAGGAACTCCACCATAAAAATATGATTATACATGATAATGGTAGCCATCTACGGGTAGACGACACATGCTCCTCACTGAGAGAGCCGGTCCCCCCGCGATTCTCCTTTAATTTTGTACTGTTCTATGATGTCCTCCATGCTGCTGCTACTTCTGAGGAGAGCAATGTCCTCTCTTCTAAAAACCGACAAGTGACAGCTCACTTTTTCACAGTCACATCCACCTGGACATGAGCTGATCCTCAGCATGTCCCAGCATCACAAAAATTCAAGTAAAAAGTAAGCCCAGTATCAGGGATTTGATAAAAGCAGGGACTTCTTTATTAGATAATTTACAGAAAAACAATAACCAAAGAATAAAAGTTGACAAAATGCACATCTTCTGTAATGGCTGCCAAATAAATAGGGCTGTAACTAGGGATGAGCCAATCTAATCTGACGAATCCGAATTTCAGGAAAAATTTGATTTGCAACGAATGCGAATATCGCCGCGATTCTATCTTGCGAATCACTTAATTAAACTCCATTTAGTGCGGTCCAGGCTCTAGTCGAATCCACATGTGAGGACATGGAGAACGGAATCTTGGGAAGGCGGGAACAAGGGTAGGCGGTATGACCCTGAATCACATGCAGCATGCAGCCTTTCAGCAGTCAGTCACCTCTGTGATTTTGTAGCCCAATATAATCGGCAGCCATATTGCTGCCAGTCACTTCAGCCTTTCACTGCAGAGAGATAGATAGGGGCTGATTGCGCAGTGTGTTGCACAGAAAAGCTTTTTTCCAGCAGTGATTCACCTCCTAACAGTGTGTACTTCACAGAAAAGCATTCTTACTGCAGCGATTCACCTGCCAGTCACTGTCTACAGGGACAGAGAGTAATGTGTTGCACAGAACAGCAGCGATTCACCTCAAGCACAAATTCTGCCTAGAAGCACTGATAGGGAAGGGAGTGAGATTGAGAGAGAAAGTGCAATTTTGGGTGTAGTATACAGCGACTGTGTACCGCAGGACTGGTGTGTACTGCTGGTGTTGTGCACAAATACTTTTTTAAGCGTACTGTAGCTAATTTTTCTCCCCTCATAAGTGCTTACCACATACGCACATCTAAGTGATGTACTATTTAGTTCCTGTTAAAGTTTCAAGGGCCTAGATACTATGAAAGGCCAAGCAAAAGTACTCAATAGCACATGTTGTACACAAATACTTTTTTAAGTGTACTGTAGCACATTTTTGTCCCCTCATATGTGCATACCACATATGTACATCTAAGTGGTGTACAATTTTGTTCCTGTTCAAGTCTCAAGGGCCTAGATACTGTGAAAGGCCAGGCAAAAGTACTCACCGGCTGGTGTTGTATACAAATACTTTTTTAAAGCGTACCCGTCAGATCCAACTAAAATGTATTTTTTAAATATATCACTCAGTACCTAATCCTGACCATGTACATCAAATTTTTATGTGTCTAGCACCTTTATTTATTTTTAAATTATACTTTTAATTTAGCTGACTAGACTGAATTCCTCTCAAATGGAGGGGGCGTGGCCTCACTGTGCAGGTCTCCGCCCCCTCCCTCAGTATGCTGTGTGCTTACATCTGCCCTAGTATTAGCAATACCACAACTCTCATCTTGTCCTCACTGACAGTAGCGGGACACAAGATGACAGTGGGAGGATTTTTCCTCCAGCTGTGAGCCCTGTAAATCAAGGAAATGTGTCATAGGTGACATAGGTGATGATGCATGGACACAGCAGGACTAGTATGTGTCCAAGCAGGCCGGGGGGGCAGTTGTTTGACTGGCGTTTTCAGTATGAAATACTGAAAATTTTCAAATGAAAGCAATTGCAAAACCTATTGGTTTTACAACATATCAAAAGTTTTTGTATCTGACAGTGCCCATTTAAGCATACTATAGCGCATTTTTCTCCCCTCATAAGTGCATACCACATACGTACTCTACATCAAAGCGGTGTACTATTTTGTACCAGATAAAGTCTCAAGGGCCTAGATACTGTGAAAGGCCAGGCAAAAGTACTCATTGGCTGGTATTGTACACAAATACTTTTTAAGCACACTGTAGCACATTTTTCTCCCCTCACAAGTGCATACCACATACGTACATCTAAGTGGTGTACTATTTTGTACCTGTTAAAGTATCAAGGGCCTAGATACAGTGAAAGACCAGGCAAAAGTACTCACCGGCTGGTGTTGTACACAAATACTTTATTAAGCGTACTGTAGCACATTTTTCTCCCCTCAGAAGTGCATACCACATACGTACATCTAAGTGGTGTACTATTTTGTACCTGTTAAAATCTCAAGGACCTAGATACTGTGAAAGGCCAGACAAAAGTACTCACCGGCTGGTATTTTCCACAAATACTTTTTTAAGCATACTGTATCGCATTTTTTCTCCCCTCATAAGTGCATACCACATACGCACATCTATGTGGTGTACTATTTTGTCCCTGTTAAAGTCTCAAGGGCCTAGATACTCTGAAAGGCCAGGCAAAAGTACTCACTGGCTGCTACTGTACACAAATACATTTTTAAGTGTACGGTAGTGCATTTTTCTCCCCTCATAAGTGCATACCACATATATACCTCTAAGTGGTGTACTATTTTGTACCTGTTAAAGTTTCAATGGCCTAGATACTGTGAAAGGTCAGGCAAAAGTACTCACCGGCTAGTGTTGTATACAAATACTTTTTTAAGCATACTGTAGCACTTTTTTGACCACTCATAAGTGCATACGACATAAGTACATCTAAGTGGTGCACTTTTTTGTTCCTGTTAAAGTCTCAAGGGCCTAGATACTGTGAAAGGCCAGGCAAAAGTACTCAATGGATGGTGTTGTACACAAATACTTTTTTAAATGTACTGTAGAGCATTTTTCTCGCCTCATAATTGCATACCACTTTTGCCTGGCTTTTCACAGTATCTAGGCCATATGTACATCTAAGTGGTGTATATTTTTTTACCGGTTAAAGTATCAAGGGCCTAGATACTGTGAAAGACCAGGCAAAAGTACTCACCAGCTAGTGTTGTACACAAATACTTTTTTAAGCGTACTGTAGCACTTTTTTCTCCCCTCATAAGTAGTGTTGCTCGCGAATATTCGCAATTCGAATATTATTCGCGAATATCGCAAATTCGCGAATTCGCGAATTTCGCGAATTTCGCGCTATATATTCGTAATTACGAATATTCGTTTTTTTTTTTTTTTTTCCTTCACAGCACACATCACAGTGATCACCCCTCTCTGCTTCCAGCTTGTGTGGTATAAAGAAGGCTCTAATACTACTGTGTGAGACTGCCGGACGAAATTTCGCATATGCGAAAATTAACACATGCTAATTTTCGCATATGCGAATGTATGCATATGTTAATTTTGAGTATGCTAATTTTCGCATATGTTAATTTTCGCATGTGCAAATGTTCGCATATGCGAAAGTAAAACGAGAATATTACGAATATGCGAATATTCGCGAATATATGACGAATATTCGTCCATATATTCGCGAATATTCGCGAATTCGAATATGGCCTATGCCGCTCAACACTACTCATAAGTGCATACCACATAAGTACATTTAAGTGGTATACTATTTTGTTCCTGTTAAAGTCTAAAGGGCCTAGATACTGTTAAAGGCCAGGAAAAAGTACTTACTGGCTGGTGTTGTACACAAATACTTTTTTATGCATACCATAGTGCATTTTTCTCCCCTCATTAGTGCATACCACATACAAACATCTAAGTGGTGTACTATTTTGTACCTGTTAAAGTCTCAAGGGCCTAGATACTGTGAAGGGCCAGGCAAAAGTACTCACCAGCTAGTGTTGTACACAAATACTTTTTTAAAGGTAATGTGGCACTTTTTTCTCCCCTCATAAGTGCATACCATATAAATACATCTAAGTGGTGTACTATTTTGTTCCTGTTAAAGTCTCAAGGGCGTAGATACTGTGAAAGGCCAGGCAAAAGTACTCACCGGATGGTGTTGTACACAAATACTTTTTAAGTGTACTGTAGCACATTTTTCTCCCCTCATAAGTGCATACCACATTCATACATCTAAGTGGTGTACAACTTTTTTACCTGTTAAAGTCTCAAGGGCCTAGATACTGTGAAAGGCCAGGCAAAAGTACTCACCAGCTAGTGTTGTACACAAATACTTTTTTAAGCATACTGTAGCACTTTTTTCTCCCCTTATAAGTGCATACCACATAAGTACATTTAAGTGGTGTACTATTTTGTTCCTGTTAAAGTCTCACCTAGATACTCTGAAAGGCCAGGCAAAAGCACTCAGCCGCTGGTGTTGTACACAGATACTTTTTTGTGCATACTGTAGTGCATTTTTCCTCCCCCCATAAGGGCATACCACATACGTACATCTAAGTGGTGTACCATTTTGTACGTGTTAAAGTCTCAATGGCCTAGATACTGTGAAAGGCCAGGCAAAAGTACTCACCGGCTAGTGCTTTACACAAATACTTTTTTAAGCATACTGTAGCACTTTTTTCTCCCCTAAGTGCATACCACATACGTACATCTAAGTGGTGTATTATTTAGTTCTTATTAAAGTATCAAGGGCCTAGATACTCTGAAAGGCCAGGAAAAAGTACTCACCGGATGGTGTTGTACACAAATACTTTTTAAAGTGTACTGTAGCACATTTGTCTCCACTTAAAAGTGTATACCACTTACGTACATCTAAATTGTGTACTGTTTTTTAACTGTTAAAGTCTCAAGGGCATAAATACTGTGAAAGGCCAGGCAAAAGTACTCATCGGCTGGTGTTGTACACAAATACTTTTTAAGCGTACTGTAGCGTATTTTTCTCCCCTCATAAGTGCACACCACATACGTACATCTAAGTGGTGTACTATTTTGTACCTGTTAAAGTCTCAAGGGCCTAGATACTGTGAAAGGCCAGGAAAACGTACTCACCGGCTGGTGTTGTACACAAATACTTTTTTAAGCTTACTGTAGCGCATTTTTCACCCCTCACAAGTGCATACCACATACGCACATCTAAGTGGTGTACTATCTTGTTCCTGTTATATTCTCAAGGGCCTAGATACTGTGAAAGGTCAGGCAAAAGTACTCACCAGCTGGTGTTGTACACAAATACTTTTTTAAGCGTACTGTAGCGCATTTTTCACCACTCACAAGTGCATACCACATACGCACATCTAAGTGGTGCACTATTTTGTATCTGTTATAGTCTCAAGGGCCTAGATACTGTGAAAGGCCAGGCAAAAGTTCTCTCTGGCTGGTGTTGTACACAAATATTTTTTTAAGCATACTGTAGCACATTTTTCTCCCCTCATAAGTGCATTCCACATACGCACATCTAAGTGGTGTGCTATTTTTTTCTTTTAAAGTCTCAAAGCCCTAGATACTGTGAAAGGCCAGGCAAAAGTACTCACTGGCTGGTGTTTTGTACAAATACTTTTTTAAGCATACTGGAGCGTATTGTAATCCTCTCATGTACGCAATAGGTATGTAATGCCGAGAAGTGCCAGGATATGCACAGAGGAGTGGCAGAGGCCTAAATTCATCAGGCAGAGGTCTCAGCAGACTAGGGGCGAGTGGCAGCAAGAGTTGCAGTGAGAGGCTTGAGCTCCCGGTATCAGCTTGCGGTCGTGTCTCGACCAGCAAACCATCTGCCATCATCGATTGGTTAACACGGTCATCCACTTCATCACAAGTGACATTTGAAACCCTCAGTAAACAGTCGGTGGATTCCTCAGACACAACCCTCAATTGGCATGGCCCGCGAGCAGTCCCCTGTCCTCCCATTGCCTCTGTCCTATGGTGTTCCGTCCCCAACAGAAGTATCTTATATTGTGGGTTCAGCTCCACTATTTAGTAAGGACGATCAAAAGGACAGTCAGCAGCTACTTCTCAGCCAAGAAGTGGAGGAGACATCTGCCTCTTCCTATGCTAGGCGGGCAAGTGTTGATGAGGAGAGTGGCATAGGAGGTGGTGTTGAGAGCATTCAGGCTCCTGAAGCAGACACAGTTGAGGAACCTGAGGAGGACAGCAGTGATGTGCAGACACAACTCGATGATGATGATGAAGCCGATCACACTTGGGAGCCGGGTGCAGAAGGGGCTTCATCATCATCATCACAGGGGCTGTGAGGCAGCAGCTGAGACAGAAAGATGGTAGCATGGTTGGCAGTCAGCATGCTGGCAGAAGTGAAAAGTCTGGAGCCAAACATGCCCGGGGTAGACCACCTGCTCCCGGGAGGTAGTGAAACAGGGGTTCCAGGCATTGGCGACAATATTAGTCAATCAGTGCAGACTGTTGGTGGGAAAATCAGCTACTCGGCGGTGTGGCAGTTTGTTATCAAGCATCCGAAAGGATGTTAACCTGGCCACATGCAAGATGTGTCGAGGCGTGGCAAGGGTTCCATTGTTGGCACCACAGCCCTGCGTCAACATATGAACCGTCGTCATAAAGCGGCTTGGGAGAACCGTGGCACCGATGTGGTTGTCCAGCCTGCTGCATCACCCAGTGGCACGCTGCTCCCTGTTTCAGCCAGCCAGGGCTCCACCACCTCAGTCGAAGGGAGCTGTGTGTCATACCCATCTTATGTCGCTCCAGATGCTCCTGCTCCTCCTACTTCGAGTCAGTCATTCCGCCAGCAATCCATCGGTGAAGCCATATCCAAGTGACAACAGTATGCACCCACTGATCCAACGGCGCAGTGCTCCCGAGGTGGAGAGTGCCAAGACATTATTTCTTTGCGAAGAATGCAGTACCAGCCCTACATAATTTTGTGGAACAGAAGGTGTGCCAGTCCTTGAGCCTATCGGTGTGTACCAAAGTGCACGGCAGCGCCGACATGTGGAGCTGTAACTACGGTCAGGGACAATACATGTCCTTTACAGCCCACTGGGTGAATGTGGTTCCTTCAAAGCCACAACAACAGCAACTTGGACAGGTCACTCCGCTTCTGCCTCCACACGCTCAGGTCGTTGGTCTTGTGACCGTGTGCGACTCCACTTCCTCATCCTCCACCTTGTCCTCAGCCTTCACTGCACGGACAAGTCTCAGTGCCCCTCCAGCATATCACGTGTGCAGGGTACGGCGGTGTCACGCTGTTCTTTACATTGTTTGCCTTGGCGAACGGAGTCACACAGGGGAGGAACTGCTAAAAGTCATTCATCAAGAAATCGAATCATGGCTTACTCCACGAAAACTGGAAATGGGAACCATGGTGACCGACAACAGGAGGAACATCTTATCTGCGCTGCGATAAGGAAGCCTAAGACATGGGCTCTGCATGGCACATGTGTTCAATCTGGTTGTCAAGCGGTTCCTGAAGTGTTCCCCCCATCTGTAAGACATCCTAACAATGGGAAGGGAACTTTGCATGCACTCCAGCCACTCGTACACCGCAAAGCACACACTCCTTCAGCTGCAGCGTCAGAAAGGTATCCCCAACATAGTCTGATTTGTGATGTTGCCACACGTTGGAATTCCATATGTTGGACCGACTGTACGAACAGAGAAAAGTCATTACCGATTTCTTGATGATCCAAGCGGATAGGGGTACTCTTGCATGTAACTTCAATGTGAACCAGTGGCAGCTCATACGTGAAACCTGCCGTTTGCTCAGGGCCTTCAAGGAAACCACATTATTAGTCAGTCGCCAGGATTACAGGATGAAAAATGTCATTCCACTGCTTTATCTACTACAACAAGTGTTCAAAACAATGGCTGGTCGGGGCACTGGAGACATGGCGCCTATATCTCATGGCCACATGAGCCCTGTGGGGGCTGAACTGGAGGAGGAGAATGAGGGGGGGGAGGGGTACAGTGGAGCACAGTTTAGGTTTCGTGAGATTGCCGGTTTTTCTAGTCATCTGACAGAAGAGGAGGAGCAGCAGCAGCTAGAGGAGCTAGAGGGTTATGAGGAAGGCGAGACACAGGACCCAGACACACCGTGGCAGTATGCAGTGGAAATGGAGGCAGGGAGTCCCTCCGAGTCACTTGCACAAAATGGCACAATGCATGCTCACTTGCTTGCGTAGTTACCGCAGAAGAGTCACCATTTGGCAGCGGGATGACTTCTGGCTCTCCACCTTATTGTACCCTCGCTACTGGCACAAAATGGGGGCCTTTTTCACACCCACTGAGAGGGAGGACAAACTGACCTACTACAGAGATATCCTACGTAGTCAGTTGGCCAATGCCTATCTGCGCCATCATCCATTCTCTCCCAGGTCTTACTGGGGGGGGGGGGCCCTCTGTGCTCACCTTCCACTGCCATGGCTGCTGGGGAGGGGTGGGGTGGCAGGAGGAGTACCAGCTCCATCAGCCTAAGTCTACAGTCGCTGATGAGTAGCTTTCTTCACCGCATAGTGCAGCAACTCATCAGCAGGTAGACCTGGAGCAGGACCTGAACCAGCAGGTGGTGGAATACCTTGACATGACCATGCCTACACACCGTTGAGACTTCAGGGCAGCCAAACTTGATTTGTGGCCGCAACTAGCAGGGTTTGCCCTGGAAAAGCGGTCCTGCCCGCCCAGTAGTGTGCCATCAGAGTGGGTGTTTAGTGCGGCGGGGGCTATAGTAACCCCAAGGAGAACTCGTCTGTCCACAAAAAATGTGGAGAGACTGACCTTTGTCAAGATGAATCAGGCATGGATCGGCCAGGATTTCCACCCACCAATGTTTGATGCATCAGAGTAGATTGACCATGGTGCCACACCAACACTTTACAAATATGGATAGCGTAAAACATGTTTAAGGTGCTGCTCCCCAGTTACAGACATTCCTCGCCATCAGACCACAAGTAAGTATTGAGGATATGCATTAGCTAAAACATAACTTTTCTTAGGATAAAATATATGTACTCCAATTTTTTGGAGTAAGGCAAAGACCTCTAAAAGGTGTAAGGGAACAACGTATGGTCCATTGTAACCGGTGGGGGTAAAAACTTCCCCTGTAAGGCCCCACTCTCGCATTATTGTTACAGTGTTACTCGCCTTAAAAAGGGCAGCCCCACATAGGAACCCCTCCCTATTTCCCCTACAAACACTGCCATTTCCTAGGGTTTTTAGGTGGAAATCAAGAGAGTTTCCCGTGTGGGGCCTTTTTAGGGTGAGTAACACTTGCCAAGAAGGGAATTAATAGAGCAAGAGTAGGGCCTTATAGGGGAAGTTTTTACCCCCACCTGCTACAACAGACAATATGTTGTTTCCTTTCCACCTTTTCGAGGAAAGTGTTACTCATCTTAAAAAGCGCGGCTCCACACAGGAACCAATCCCTATTTCCACCTAAAAACCCTGGGAAATGGCAGTGTTTGTAGGTGGTAATAGGGAGGGGGTTCCTGTCTGGGGCTGCCCTTTTTAGGGCGAGTAACTCTTGCTAAGAAGGGAATTAAAAAAGCGAGAGTAGGGCCTTTCAGGGGAAGTGTTTACCCCCACCGGTTACAATGGACCGTATGTTGTTCCCTTCCACCTTTTAGAGGTCTTTGCATCACATCAATACTTGGTGTTGTAGGTGGCACGTTGTGTTTTTTGCACACCTTTCCTTTAGTTTAATAAAAAAAAAAATTTGGGGCCATATATTTTATCCTAAGCATATTATTAAAAGTTATGTTTTACGTAATGCATATCCTCAATACTTACTTGTGCACACTAACACTTTTTCAAAAGAGAGCGTTTTCTTTTGCCTACCTGCCTCAGCTACTATTCTGATCCTGCCACCCGCCTGATGCCACACATCTGATGCCAAGTTCTCCTTTTTTCACCCACCTTCATCACCGGATACTGGTATTGCCACCCACTGCACCACAACAGTCACTGGGTCCCTTTCAGGACTCCTGATGCTGCTGCTGCCACCTCCACGCTGTCTCATGCTGCCACCATATGTTCTCCTCATGCTGCCGCCACATCCACGCTGAGTCATTCAGCCACTATATGATCTTCTCATGCTGCTGCCACCTCCAGGCTGTGTCATTCAGCCACTATATGGTCTCCTCATGCTGCTGCCACTTCCGCGCTGTGCCATTCAGCCACCATATGGTCTCCTCAAGCTTCTGCCACCTCCAGGCTGTGTCATTCAGCCACTATATGGTCTCCTCATACTGATGCCCCCTCCAGGCTCTGTCATTGTGCCTCTCTGCGACAGTGATTCTAATAGCGATGCCTCTGAACTGCATGTCATACTGAATAACAGTATTATTTCACTAACCCAGCACACACCCTATGTGTGTTACAGCAAGGCAAAGTGTTCTACACCCCTATTGAGGCTGTATGTAGGCCAGAAATAGCTGTTTTTTAATAGCAATTTGCCACAAATAACTTCGGACCAATCAAATTTTTTCGAAAAATTCAGCCAACCGGCCAAAACAAATTTTTCAAAAATTCGCTCATCTCTAGCTTTGACATCACAGGGCTGGCTGGCTGCTGATAGGCTGCATGCCTCCATGTAATTCAGGGTGATCCCACCTACCCCCCTTCCCAGAGTTTCTTGCTCCATGTCCCCACATGTGTAGCCGCCATTTAAGCCCCCTGACCCGCACAAAAGTTTCAGATCAAGCAAGATCCTTAGTCATGGCATGATGCCATGACTAGGGATCTTGCTTGATCTGAAATGTGTCTGCATTTGTTCTATAATTTTTGTTTTCCTGTAAGTGATCTAATAAAGAAGTTTCTGGTTGTATGGCACCCCTGACACTAGACTTAATTTTTACTCGGATTGTCCTCTACTCTATTTTCCTGCAGTGTATGGAAGATGTCATAGTAGCTAGTTTTCACCTCCTAACTTAGAAACTACTCAAAATTAGAGATGGAGCATGCATTGGAAATTGGAAAAATACATGTTTACCCAGCTTTAGTCCCCCGCAATCCAGTCCATTGATTTAAAGTCTTCTTCCTGATTTTAAGAAAAGCACCTGGAGCAGGACCTGCCAGCTCAGCCAATCACTGGCAGAGAAGGAGCATTGCTGTGACCTTTGATCAGCTGTGCTGGCAGGTTCTGTATCAAACGCTCGTCTCTGGAGCACAAATAAGACACAATATTGGGGGACTGAACAGAGCGGGACCAGGTTAGTATATGTATATATTTTTTTTATTTCCCTTCCCTGTCTCAGCAGCATTTTTCTTTTATAATAAAGCTAGGGCAGTTTTGAAAAATGGCAACTCCTCAACATTGCACTAATTTTGATAAATGCCTCAAATTTTTCCTACCATAAACCATTTTGGGCTTAGTAAAATGAGTAAGTCCTTTCTTCTTTTCCTTACAAGTGTTGTCAATATTACTCAGAATACCTTGGGGTTCCTGATATGATATTTTTAAAGTTAACTGAAGCCAAGCAACTTTTCTCCTGAGGAAAATGTCAACACGTCAGTAGAATTCTATATAAAATGATCATATGCCATGCTGCTGTCAAAAACATAGGTCAGTGCTCTCTCTCTAAGTCATCCTTATTCCTTAAACTGTCTTACAATAGAACGATGGGATATGAAGCATATGAACAAAGCATATCTCCTTCTAATGTCACTTTTCAGCTAAAAGAAGATTCCAAGTGACTATAACTAGAAAATACTTTCATATGTGCCACATGCTATATTATAAATGCAATGGTATATTTTAAATGCACTACACTGTTAGTGTTCTATCAATTTTCACCAGTATAAATGCTAATCCATCTGTATCCATCAATTTCTTCAGATCCTGGAATAGAAGAAGCTTCACTAGAGCCTTTCCAGGACCTTTCACACACTATTGGACTCTTTTAGTAGCTTCTGTGCTGTGAGATGTTAATTGTAGAACTTTCGCCCTTCCTTTTACCATATAACGCATTGTGAAAAAAATGCAATTGCAGCATTTGTTAGGGGATTGGTTTTTACAGTATTTACAGTAAACATGACCCTTATTCTATGGGTCGGTGTGATTTAAAGGGGTACTCCGGGGAACTGAACTTATCAGACATTTATACCTTATCCACAGGATAGCGGATAAGTGTCTGATCACAGGGAGATCTGAACACTGAGGACCCCTGCAATTTCTTCTACGGGGCCCAAACTACTAACCTGGCCTTGTCCATCCTGAACATGGGCAAGGGACTGCCACACTTTGCCAATCACCGGCTTAGAAGGGAGATTGCAGGGGGCTAAAGTGGTTGGACCGCCAGCGATCAGACACTTATCTCCTATTCTGTGGAAAGGGTATAAGTGTCTGATAAGTTCAGTTCCATGGAGTATCCCTTTTAGCGATATCAAACATATATAGTTCTCTTTCTTTTCTTTCTTCTTTTCCTTCTCTTTACTAGGAGAGCAATCAATACCGACGTGGAGGCCTTAACTATGGCCTAGGCTGTGGTGACAATGCAACAGCCCTCTGTAATGGCATGTCAAGGAAAGCTGTGCAGATGGGACCAAAACAGAGTTACTCACCATCTAGATGCCGTGGTTTTTAATGAACATGGCAACTAAGAGATTAATGGTCAGGATCAAAGTCATCTACAGCTGGTATCTACCATATAAAGAGCAGGTTTAGCTCCTGACCCTGCTACACAGAGATCCCGTTAACGAATGAATGAATTACGCGAACGGGGAGTGCAAGTTTACCTCTTTTTTCCTTTGATGTATTGGAAGTTTTCTTTACTCTTCTTGGAACCTAGCACCCCATTAGTAACATTATTTGAGCAGCTTCGGCCACTGAACATAAACGGGACTGTGATATATATGCTTATCGAATCAGTGCAGGCTTGAGAAAGTGGGCTGAACCGTGAAAGGAGCGTTGCCTCGCCTCGGCCGGTCAGTCAGCTCACGCTGACCGCATCTCTCTACCCCTCCCTTCAGCTTGTTTTAACGATGTTCCAATAAAGAAGACGTTTTAACTTCACTAGTGGGTGAGTGCCATCAACTTTTTTTCTACTTGCATAATGCTTATCGAATGCAGTTGCTAATTCTAGACTGTGCTCTTTGTTTTTTTCTATTTTTTAGCTCCTGAGTCTGTTCTAAATCCCCCCATGAACATCCGCTGTATATGGGAATTAACATAACCTTTCATTGTGCTTGTGTTTGTGCGTGAGACAACAAAAATTCCTGTACAGGATGTCGTCTAACCTATCGACCCAATATGGAATCATTAGGTTATTTTTATTACTCCTCTCTCTGCTCATTCTAATTCATTCCTCTAAAGCAGTGGTCTCCAACCCAGTTCTTAAGTCCCACCAACATTCCATGTTTTTTAGATACTCCATTTGAATAGAACAGGGGTAAAACTCAAATCCTGGACAGCTGGCAGGGCTTGAGGATTGGATTGGGGTCCTCCGCTCTAAAGAATTGTATTGTGATGTTGCTTTACTATTAGGAACAATTAAATGGTATGAGCCAAATATACTCTGCAATTGAAAAGAAAGGTCGGAAATCTATATGCCAACAATGGTTTTCGATATACACTCTTCCCCTTTAAGACTGTGCTGCGTATCATGTGCATGTTAATGCATGCTACATAAAAATGTGTTCTCTATGACCCAAAAGCAGAATATGCAGAGAAAGGTAGGTGAGATAATTAAAATTAGAATGCCTCAGATGACCATTAGATTCTTCATGTTGTTTAATGAATTGAAAGTCTAATAGGAAAACTCATAATACCAGCCTCCTTAACATTAACAATTACCATGATTAACAATGATACTCACAACTCATTTTTCATTAGAGACTATGGGAAGAGATAAGCTTGTTTATATAGTCTAGCTTTTCAACCAATGAGCAATTTATCAAACAGAAAGCAATAAAAGACAGAGCCAAGCCCGGCAATTAAAACTTCCAAAGTGACCTTGTGACAATGAATGTCCCACCTTCTCCACAAGAAACAGTTAAGTAATTGTTGGGAAATCAATGGGAAATGAATAAATAATTTGTGGGTCTGACCAACCATATATCTCTGCCCGGGGCAAATGTCACACATTTACATAGGCACATAAACCTCCATATAAGACATTGTGGAGATGACACTTTTAGTTGATGTTTTTGCATAAAAAAAGGCTTTTAAATAGATTCCTTTTTAATATGTCAATTACAGTGCATAATAAAAAAAAAAAAGGAGAAGACTCCATAAAAAACAGATACACTGTCATGCAAGGACAGGGCCTGGCTGCAGGAAGCTGATCATTTACTATGGCATGAGTCATGTACTCCCAGTATCCTCCCTTCCTGAACTATGAGTCATCTTACCAGCAACAATACCCCTACTATAAGCCCTACATGACACACTGGAAACCTTCCTACAAGGGGGCCCTGGGGTCCATGAAGCCCGCCATTCCTTTTGACTGTCTTGATAACTACCAGTGTGCCCAGCTGATGGCCTTGCTTAGTCAGCTGGGCCCAGAGTTGGGATTGAGAAGGTTTTTGTCCCGTACAGACAGTGAAGGAGTGCAGCTCTGATCTCGCCCACTTCCTCTGACCCTTCCTACTTGCCAATCCACCCTAAACAGCGGATCGACAACCATGGTGACGGTCCCTTCCTAAATAAGTGATGGAAGTCACTGTCAACAAAATAAACTACAATACAGACAAAGGTTAGGATACAGTCAGGAAGCACACAGACTAACAAAAAGAATACTAAACAAATACACACAATTAGTGAAAGTCCACTAGCCGAGTCCATACCAGGAGTCAAAGGTGCCAAGTCTCAAATACAAGAGAAGAGTCAGGAAGCCAAGCCAGAAAGTCACAAATACCAGGAAAAGGAGTAAAAGGTAAATATGCTAGCTACAGGAGGAAACCTCTTTCGCAGGCAAGGTATGAGAGCACACTGCAGGCTTATATAGGCAGCCAGACAGGTGCTCTCATCAAGGTCAACTAACCAGTCAGACCAAAAAAAAAACAAAATAAAAATCAGAACCAATTAACCCTATGGGTTCTGACAGTTTTATTCCAGAGAAGTAGGGCTTCAGGTGAACCCCAGAGTGGATGCAGCGTTCTCTGGGGCCCCGCACAATGAGTAGCCACGAGGGAGGGCCCTTCTTGTGCCGAGTATGCTGGACTGTGCATTGTAACTCCAGACTGCTTTCCCTGCACTGAAGTTGTGTATTCAAGTTTGTCCGCTGGAGTACACAGCTTCAGTGAAGGCTGAGCACACATCCGCCCAGAGTGCTGGAGACAGAGAAGTGGGGGTGCAACAGGAGGATGAGGCTGAAGATGGGAAGAAAATCAGGACAAAAAGACCCACGTTACAGTTTCTGGAGCAGAAGTATGGCTTTTTCCACTGCTCAGACTGCCAGATACGGTGGGAGAGTGCATACGGGTGGTGCGTATTTCCGCCCCTACTATCCTAGACATGAACAAGTGACTGCCCACTCAGCCAATCACAGACTGAGATGGGGCATTGTGGAGATTGCAGGGGGCCCAAGCGCTTGGACATCCCCCAGGTAGATTTATCAAAACCTGTGTAGTGGAAAAGTATTGCAGTTTCCCAGATCAACTCTTTCACTTTTCCCAAGCCTCTATAAAAATGAAAAAAACAATCTGATTGGTTGATATGGGCAACTTCACCACTTTTCTTCTGCAGAGGTTTTGATGAATCTCCCCCATTGTGAGAAGCAGTGGCTGATGCCTGGGGCAGTCATGATGCTTTTTGAAAAGGCCTTAGCAACTTTTCCTCTAGACAGATTTTGACAAACACCCCCCCCCCCCTCATGTGTTCCTCATTCCTTCTGCTAATAACAGCACTGATGCCTAACTCGTGCGAGCCGAGCCTGGCAAACTTTGAAAGTTATGCAATTTTACCCTAAAGTTCTGAGCAAGGCCGGGTCGACGGGCTCCTCTCGCTTATCTCTACTCGGAAGAGTTTTTTGCCTTCCTCTGGATCAACACAGTAGGGTTATAGGTTGACCTTGATGAAACAGACAACCATTAGATTACAGCCTGAAACTTTAAAAAATTTTCATTGTTGATAACCACCAAAATGCATAAAGATCTAAACAATATAAAAGAGGCTCAAATATTATTTAACTTCAAGATGGAGGTTCCCTTGATGGGTAGGCATGCTGCTGCATGTAGAAAATGAAAAGTAAAGCAGAGGATTTAGATGCACAAGGTAATTCATTCAATCAGTTTTATGTATCACTGTCAGATGTCTGGATGGCAGCATGAAATCAAACTGAAGGAAGTGAAAACTAAGCTATCACATGAAGCATAATAAGCAATTTATTCAACGCTATAATCATCCATGGATGGATGTCTCACGCAGGAAAGCGGCACTTTATTAAGCCATTTCTACGGATCTGAATGACAGTTATGGGAATCACATATGTAACCTGGCAGAGAAGCTGAATATAGACATTAAAGGATTTGGACAATCACTTTTCGGTAGAAGTGTTTCTAGCAATAATTTGTTCACAGGGTATCCTGCTGTTGGGTCTCTTGCAAAAAAATGTAATTTGTGGTGAAACATGTCGGCAACTGTTTAATTTCCATGGAGCGCCACCACAGGGAAAATTAGGCATTACATAATTCTTTTAAAAACTAATTGTCAGACCTTGTAATATATGAAGTGCTGAACTCCCCAGAGCAGGATACATTCTTTGCAGCTGTTCTCTACTTTGGATTAAAGAGGTAAGCCAGGATTTTTTCCTTCAGCCTTTGACCCCATGATGACAAGTTATAATACAGTGTAATAAGCTTCTATTGCCTCTGTGCACAATATTGTCCTGTTTTCATGTACAGGGCCCATACCCAGAAGTGCTGTAGTCCAAGTATTTTTTATTTTACTGTCGTATCTGACTTTTCCTAGCATTCTATGCAGCTAGAGACAATGGCCATGATTTACTATTGTAAACCCGACCTGTTTTGTCGGGTTGTGCATCAGATTCTGGTGCATTGCGCCAAAAATTCTGTCTGCGCCAGTATTTGCAGCAGAATAAAAAAAAAAAAAAAAAAACAACCAACTCTCCATTTTTACTGAGAAAACCCAAAAAGGGGTGTTGCCATTAAGGAAAGAGGGCATGGCCACAGAAAATGGGCGTATCCGGGACATTTTATAAAAATCCCAACATATTTTCTAAGGTTTCCAAGGAAAATGTGGTGGATTTGAGCTGAGGAAAACCCTACATTTCAGAGCATGTATTAAAAAAAAGCAAAACATTGGGAAAAGTGCAAAATGTAGGGAAACCATAGTAAATACAGTGGGAAAATACTTGTAGGGAATTAAAACCCACAAAGGAAACTCCACTCCACTCTTAGTAAATCAGGGTCAAAATGTCATAGGACATGACTATGCTGTAGTGGTCACGTGGATAACATTGCTTTAGTATATATCTTCCACTTTGCAATCCACTCACCCACTGTAGTATAGCCGCATACCCTGAAGATAATGTGACTTATGACATATTGTCTCTGGCCACATGGAATGCTGGGAAAGGTCAGAGACAATAGACAGTAACTCACACTGCCGCTATAAAAAGTTGAAGATGATGCAGCATGTACACAAATACCAAAGCCCCTTCAAACATCTGATCAGTGGGGGTGTCAGGAATTTGACCTTCACTGATCTATATTTGATGACCTTTGCTAAGCATAGGTGATTAATTTTTAAAGAAGTGGATGTCAGAATGAGCAAGCAGCAGATAAGCATTATTTTTTTCTGTGATATGACAGGTACGCTATAATGTAACTGTGACCACAGCCACAGTGTTTTTGGCCTGAGAAACTTAAATGGGCACTCTTATTAAAACTCATTTTTGCTATTGCACTCCTTTCTAATGTAATTTGTTTAAAAAAAAAAGATGCTTTCTATGTTTTATTTGTGTTTTAAAAAGCTACCACTGGGTGTCTCCATACTTGTCCAGAGCAAATTTTCACCATCTTTTGCCAGATTTTGGACTCCTGCTGGCCTGGCAGAAGTCCAAAAGCAGGAAATGCAGTCTGGAGTACTGAGGGGGTGTGTGCAGCTTTAGCCAATCATAGCTCACCTCACACACGGAACTGCTCTGGGCTGTGTGTAGCAGAGTTCTCCCCTGTATGGCTCCAGATGATGTCATGCCTGCTGGTGAATCTGACTGAGCAGAAAATACAGAGCAATATCAAGTTAGAAAACTAAAAAATAATAAAAAATAAATAAAGGGAGGGAGTGGTTTATCATGATCGGGGCAGTGAACTGGAAGGATTATAAAATTTAAGATCATGAGAGGTACTCTTTAAGGAGGCCAATGAAAACGCTATGAAAACACTGTGCGTGAATGCAGGTTATAGCACATTCATAACACAAATACTCACCATACAGATGGCTGTACATGTACAATGACTTTATATGAGCACAGAAGTTGTACAAGTAAGGAGAAATGAGTTGATTGACGGGGTAAGTCCCAGGGTGGGCTTTGAAAATGTATAGGTCACGTGTAGGCGAATTTAAAGCTCAAATGAGAAGGGCTGTTTATAGAAAGGGAAAAGAGAAGTAGCTCAGTGTAAACTTGGTTTTGAGGTATAGTACAAAAAAAAACTACAGAATATTAAATATCATTATTGCTGTCACCATCTTATCATGATGGGTATTATTAATAATAATTTATGATGATCATAAACATCTACCACTAATACTACTACTACTAATAATAATAATAATAATAATAATAATAATAACATAAAAAAATATGAATAGAATTCTCCATTTAATAATGTAGAAATAATACTACTAACTACAAATAATTATAATGTAAAAAAATGCATTATTACAAATAGCACTGTAAACATAATTAAATACTACTAATAATAATAATATAAATATACTGTAGTAATGAAATACTGATAATAATTATAAAAAATTAACTTTGCATGATTACCTTCTGGTTAATGCTTTTCAATAGGTTTTCTCATTCTCATATAGCTACAAATAAACCAGCAAGTTTATATATATATATATATATATATATATATATATATATATGTACAAGAAAATACAAATCCAGAAAAATTCCAATTTTAAAGTGTTCCATATATATATATAGACATTACAAATGTATTTACTCTTATTAATAGTAATAAATTCCCACATCCCACCCAAAGGGAAAAAAAAAAGAAAAAAAACTCCTCTACCATTTATTCCTAATCCTGATCATGTATATATAGGAGTGGATTTATCAAAACCTGTGTAGAGGAAAAGTTGACCAGTTGACCATAGTGACCAATCAGATCGCTTCTTTCATTTCTCAATGGCCCTTTAAAAAAATGAAAGAAGCGATCTGATTGGTTGCTATTGGCAACTCAGCAACTTTTCCTCTGGAAAGGTTTTGATAAATCTCCCCCATAATTTTTATGTGTCTAGCACCTAAATTTCTCTCACAAATACCTGCTTGCTCCCTTGGTTTTTCATTCTGTGCCTTGGAGGGTGTGTGTCGTCCCTCTGCATGACTCATCTTCCTCAATGAGTCTGCTTTGTTGTGATGGGTCTTTTCATTCAATCACTGCAGCCTGCTCTGTAACTCCCCTCTCTGTTTTCATGCTGCGGTCTGATAGGACAGGAGTGAGCACAGAGGCGTGCTAGTCTTGCGCTCACTTACTGGACTTTGTCTCAGCCTGTGCTTAAAGGAGTGTTCCAGGATGTAAAAATTGTCTTTCAGACTGCCGGGAGTAAAAAAAATAAAGATACATATCTGCGCCCCTCCCTTGGTGCCTCCGGTAATCCGCTCCAGCCTCCGCCACGATCCTCTTCCTGGTTGCCGGTGGTCGGTGAGTCATACTACACTTGGCCAATCACTGGCCGTAGCAAAGTCCCGCCTCGGCCGGCAATAGTCTGAAAGGCAGTGTGGCGTTTTTGGTCCCGGCACCAGGAAGAAGACCAGTGCCTGGGCTGAAAACGTCACACTGCTGTTCAGCCTTTAGCTGGCCGAGGTGGGACTTCGCTGTGGCCGGTGATTGCCTGAGTGCAGTATGACTCACCGACCACCAGCAACCAGGAAGAGGATCACGGCGGAGGCCAGAGCAGGTTAACAGAGGCACCTGCGGAGTGGCAGCAGGTATATATCTCTTTATTTTTTTATCGCCAGCAGTCTGAAAAAATTTTTACATCCCGGAATACTCCTTTAAGCTTGGACAAAGATGATGCTGCAAACGGCATCAGATTTTTATATACAGTAAAAAAGAAAT
Source organism: Hyla sarda (assembly GCF_029499605.1). Lineage (NCBI taxonomy): Eukaryota > Metazoa > Chordata > Amphibia > Anura > Hylidae > Hyla > Hyla sarda. The sequence goes on along the minus strand of NC_079189.1, from coordinate 43,799,566 downwards.
AGCATTTTCTTATTAAGTATATTAGAATGTTTAATGTTTTGCATGATGTACAAGATGTAAAAAGTTTTTGAAACTGACAGTGGCCAATTGAAGATGAATTATTAATACACAAAAATTGGCTTGCATAATTCTCTTTCATTCTGTGCTTGCCGCTTACTGTAAGCTAAATTGTGCAGATACATATAATGCTATACAGTATGGACTATAAGCTGCATTTAACACTTCATCGCGCCTTTTAACTTATTTTAACTTTCTTCCATTTCCATGTAGTAAATGAGCTAATGAGATAAATGCAATCTGGACCTTAAATAGTTTGATTATTCAATTATCACCAAAGGGAAGATGACACAGGATAGATGACTTGCCAACAGAGAGGTGGTGTGGAAGCTAATTAGTATTCTGCCAATGACATGGTTAATTAGCCGATATCACCAATAATAATAGAAGATGAATTAACCTATTAACTCTGCCATTAGCACCACAATGTCTTCCACGCTCAAGCCAGTCTTTGAAAACATAGTTCCTTTTAGTTGAAAGGTATTGACTTTTCTAAATCCGTTAACAGTAACAATAGAGCCATATGTATTCTTGCTACATCATAAACAACTCATATATAAAATCAAGCTATAAATATATATATATAGAAAAGGGATACGCCTCCACGTTGTATACGATGTGGATCTGTAATGTACATGGAGGATTGGAAACCCAACCAAAGATGATCATTAAGTCCCTATAAGGTTTTACTCACGCTCCTAAAAATTTTGGACAGGACTTTCTGATGCCCCCTTCTTATCTTCATGATGAGCATTTTCCTCTACTTTGCTAATGGGGTTGTTCAGTGATTTATTTTACTTTATGTTTATTCCAGGTATGATAAAGGCCATTTATGGCTGAAACATTGCTGTAGTCTTTAAATTGCTGTAGAATTTAAACAAAATTTGGGGGAACCTGTAGCTGGAAACATCAATCCCAAAGCTGCCAGAAAGTGCAGAAACACAGGAAATGCAAGATACCAGAGGTTCAATAAAGTTTTTAATTTTTTTTAATTCTATAAGACTACAGCAATGTTTCATCCATAAATGGCCTTTGTCAAGACAGGTACAGTTGAAATGTTGTTGACTGTAATTTGGCTCAAATAAGCAAAAAACAATAAATCACTAGTGTTGCACTAATTCAAATTATATATATATTATAATATATTCGCGAATATAGCACTATATAGCACTATATATTCGAAATTACGAATTTTCGCTTTTTTTTTCACAGTACATATCACAGTGATCATCCCTCTCTGCTTCCAGCTTGTGTGGTCTAAAGAAGGCTCTAATACTACTGTGTGAGACCGCCAGGCAAATATTCGCATATGCAAATATTCACGAACATTGATCCCTCCCTTCTGCTGCTTCTATCATGTAACACTGGTATACTTGCTATAAAGTTCATACATTTTCACATATGTGAATTTCCGCATATGCGAATTTTCGCATATGCGAAAAAGCTTGAATATTATGAATATGCGAATTTAGCGAATATATGACGAATATTCGTCCATATGTTTGCAAAATATTGAGAATTCGGATATGCCCTATGCCGCTCAACACTATAAATAACATTTGAATACCATTTTTTTAGCACACATAAGCAAAAACCAATAAATGACTTCAGAATACCACTTTGTAACCCCACTTCCTCTCATCTGCGGCTTTTTTTTTCTAAAGTCACAGCTGTGAAAAAAAAATATATATATATGTGAAAGCAGAGGACTACTTTGGATTCAGAGGACTACGATGACCAGCATTTTTTTGGTTTAATATTAATAATATGGTTAACAAGAGCTTGTGGGGATTGTATTTTGGAATATAAGTTTTTTAAACGTGTTGTGTTTATTTATTTATTTACCTTACAGGCTTAGTGGTGAAAGCTGTCTAATAGAAAGAGTCCATTACTAAGCCGGGCTTAGTGCTAGCCACAAAACCAGCAAAATTACCCGGGTACCCTCCGCCACAGGGGTACTGGGAATAGCTGGTACCAACAGGACCAGAGAGTCAACAATGGTGCTCATGGGCCCAGATGGAAACAGGATGGCATTATTTAGGCTGGGGAGGGCCAGTAACAATGGTGCAATGGGGCGATGGGTACCGTGGTAATAATAAGGGTTAGCGCTAGATGTTTTTGGGACTAACGCTAGGCTTAGTAATGGACTTAGACTATAAGACGGCTTCCACTACTAAGCCTGTAAAGTAATTTTTTTTAAACACAACACGTTTTTATTCCTTTTATTCCAAAAAACACTTATCCGCAAGCTCTCGTTAACCATTTTATTAACATTAAACAAAAAAAGTTGGTCATCAACATAGTCCACCGAATCTGAAGTAGTCTACAGGATACACGGATCTTAAATGAGAAGAAAAAAAACCCACGGAAAATAGGTTAGCACATTTATTGTCACCCGCTCACACATCTCCCACCCACGCAGCATGACTACAACTCCCAGCATGTCCTTACTGTAAGGGCATGCTGGGAGTAGTAGTCGTGTGGCGGGGCAGGTGAAAGTTTGTGACTTTTTGTGTGACTTTAAAAAAAATACTGTCAAAGGCAAGTTTTCTGACCTGCCTCACACGTGAGCGTTATTGAGTTTTTATTATTTTTTTTTTTTTGCCTAAATTCCCTACCACTGCAAAGTGAAAACTGTAAATTGCTTAGGTAGAGCTGATTGGTACTTTATGCTTACCCACAAAAGTCGCACAAAGAATTGCTAAGGCGCATGTGCGACTTTTATAAGCAAAAAAAATCTCTAACTCCCTTGATAAATGTCCCTCATGGAACTTAAATAACAAGAGAGGTTTTATTAACTCTCTGGTGCCTTTCTTGCTTTTCTGGTGGATTTATTGTTTTACTCAAAGTTTCCAATAAACGGTTCCCCCAAATTGCAAACATACTTTTACTATGACACTATAGCCACTGGGAGGGGGAAACAATACTGAACACACTTTACACCTGCACCACAAGACTGGACACTGTTTCTCTTCACTTTGGCAAACCAGCTGTAACGAGGGTGTGTATGACTCCTCCTGTGTTTGGTTACGGTGTCACATGATGTCTAGGCTATTCAAGGGGATGTGGATGACAAGCCAATTGCCTCCGGCCTTGGCACTCACACCCTCTTGAGGTGGGCTTTTTACACCTCAGTCTGTCCTTGACACATTGCCTGTGATAGAGGTCATTTCCTTACACTCACTTCTGTCTTGTGCTTTGTTATATTTAACCCTGACCTTGGTTTGTGACCCAACCTTCTTCTTGCTCTCTCATTCTGTACCATGCCACTGTCTTGGTTCTGACTTGGCTTTTCTGATTTTTCTTTATCTGCCTGTTCGTTCATTCCCTGTGTTTTGTTATTGCTCCCCGATCTTTGCCTTTTCAACCCATTGTGTCATGTCCTGCTCCCTGACTTCTGTGCAGAGTTTGTTTTATTTTATTTTTTACATTAAAACACCCTGCACTTTACTCAGAGTAGGGATCATCGCCAAGTTAAAGGTGCATTTTTTAGGGTGGATCATAAAGTAGGCAGGGTCAGGGTTTGTGGTTAGCCTAGAGCACTTATCCCTGGCTCATATGACACCAGCCATGATTTCAATATTTAACCGGGGAAAACCAGCTGGATCTCACCCTTACTTCCTGATGACATCATAACACAAGGAAGTTCCCACTCAGCCAGTAACTCTGAATAGCTGAATTCCACCACAACGACTATTTGAGTGTGTACTTTCTTTTTTCAAGTCTGAGAAGTGCTGACCAGTGGGGACTGGGCACCATTGGAACCTTAGCAGGGTTTGCCGCAGGTCTTTTCTGCTTTTTTTTACCATTTTCAGCCCAGATGGACGACCTTTTTATATTAGATTAGTAAAGCATGACTGATATTTCTGCCAAGCCACATTCTATTGACTGCTGCAATGCAACCCCCTGCCTGTGGACAAGGGTGGCACTGTTTCTGGAAGAAATCAGCCATGTTTTTCTAATTTCATACTATTAGCAGCTGAGAATTGTAGTCTCTGAACAGCTGGAGAGCTTTCGTGAGCACTGAATGAACTAGGTGCATTGAAATCACAAACAGATCAGAACTACGGGCCTGGAAATGAAGCCGAAGTTGTAATCTCTGAGTGTTCTCCTTTTACATTTGTTTGAGCTTTAGTTGGTCCAGAAACCTATTTATTTTATCAGCTGATTTCGACTGTATTTGTCTCTATACACAGCTATTCATCTCAACCAGGAAGGGACATATTCTTCTCACCCAGGCAAAACCTAAGAAACAATCTTCAGAGTTATATATTGTAAAAGACATATAAATGGGAATGACAAATGATATAGTTGCTATCTATTCACATAGTTCCTTAGCCTGGACAAAATATTTTGGAAATTGCCAGTTTTAGGGAGTTTGGTAAGAGTTACTATTGTAAGCGAATGGAAGTTTTACAGTATGGAGATTAGGCAGTGAGTTTTTCATACAGATCCATATATGATGGAGTGAGTGATCAGATGGGATCTGTGAATACTAGATTTTATGCAATCTGTTGTATAACTATTCTCCCATCCCCTGAGTATTAACATTATACCCATGCCACAGGAGACTCACTTCTCTTTTTGGCCTATAAATACACCCAGGGTAGGTAAAACCAGCCTTATTCTTTATCAGTGAAAAAAAACAGCCTGAAAGTGTACACATCACAAGAAAAAAAAAAGCCTATGCCTAGTGGTGCTGATCATGTCTGTGTGCCTAAATCCTGGTTTTCATCATGTTATTGTCTCCTATCCCTTGTTTATGTTGCTAACACTGGATACAGTTCACTGAGGAGGAGGAGGAGGCCTTTCCATTGGCAAGCATGACAAATGCCCTTGTGGTGGCCTAGTACGGGATGGTGTTTCCCCTTACCTTCCTGTCCTATCAGGCAGTGTCCCTCCGTGTCCCCAGGGCCCCCTGCAGTTGTATCCCCCATGTATATAAGTTGTATATTTTATTATGTATTGTAGCTTTAATAAATGTAACATGTGATTGTCACCCAGGTTGTACTCACCTTACGACATTCCTCTGTTGCGCAAATGTTGGTTTCCTGGTACTCCGATGTCGGTCTTCTTCCTGCTCCCTGGGGACAATGAGTCATACTGCGCTCAGCGTATTGGCGGCTGCACCGATTTCCCACCTCGGCCGGTGATAGGCTGAGCGAACTGTCATGTAATGAACCCGGGCAGTAGGGAGAAGATGGGGCCCAGGCTCCTTACATGATAGTGGGCTCAGCCTATCACTAGCCAAGGTGGGACATCGCTGGAGCTGGCGATACGCTGAGCGCAGTATGACTTATCGTCACCAGGAAGCAGGAAGAAGACCAGCACCGGAGGACCAGGACGCCGATATTGGAGAACGGGGGAACATCGGAAGGTGAGTTAAAGTTTGTTTTTTTAAATTTTGCAGCCCGGGCGCAGAGGATTATGAAAAATGTACACTACAGATCTCCTTTCAATTTTCCGATTACAAATTCTCCTAAAGTTTTATTTACATACTGTTGTTACTACTGAGCACTTACAATAGGCTGACTCTTCCCTTCTATCTTAATTTTTTTTTCTTATTCAAAACAAACTTTATTTAAGAAAAAAGGGGTACAGGAAATAAAAAAAAAGGCAGAGTCAGATGCCAGGGGCTGTTTGCTGTAGAGCCTGAGGAGGGGTCAGGTGAGTGCGGGGGGGGGGGGGGGAGAGTCACACAGGGGGCCAGTGACTGAGGGGCCTGCAGAGGGGAGGAGGTAGCCTCCAGGGAAGGGTATAGTATAGGTGAGCCAGGTCTCAGCAGCCCACAGTGTCCCTGGTGAGGAGCCGGGAGGGGAGGGAACTCCACAATATGGCTGCGGCTGCAGAGGGGCTGGGAGAACTCCCGCCGAAGGTCTCAGGGTCGGGGATAAGATTGCTGCAGTGCAGGAAAGCTGCTCATCCACTCACTCTTTCACTGGGAGATCTATGAGAAGCCGGGAGACCGGAGGGGAGGACAGTCTCGCAAGCTCACCTCCTTGTAGCTCCTTCTGTGTCCCCTTGCCGGAGCGCAGGCACAGAGTCTTCAGCTGGCTCCCCGCTCGCTTCACTGTGGGGGGTGGAGTCATAGGCCATGAGGAAGGAGCTGAGGAAGATGGTGCCGGCTTGAGGGAGCCAGGCTGCGGAGGCTCCGACACCCCTGCAAGTGGTGCAAAGAAATTGGAATAGAGCACTCCAGGTGCCTGGGAGGAAGGAGTGCTTGGTGCCCTTTTTGGAGCGGTGGGTGCCCATGGTGACAACGGGAACGGTCCCGGTCGGCTATCTGGCGGCAGAGCTCTGTAAAGGTGCGACTATTCAGTGCGCATGGTAAGCCTCCCTTCTATCTTCATTTTATGCTATATAAACCAGGTCAGCAGTTATCTCAAGGACACATTATAAAGTCTTCTCTTGCCTGTTACCTGAGGAAGGGAAGCCACCTCCCCAAAACACGTTGAAAAGACACAAAAAATCTGTGAGGAACCCTAACAGTGAAAATTAAGGATCTTCATGTTTTGAGGGTAATCAGCGCAGTATTTAGGGAATTTCTTCTTGGTGGAATTGTGTGGACATTAAAACGCTGGAGGCAGATAACACAGGATGACACAATTGACAGTAGGGGAGAGGCAGGTGGAACAGCTTAGCCCCTCCTCCCTGCACCCAGCACAGAGACTGCTGCTCATGCCAAAAATCATCTTCACCACATTCCCTCATAGAAGTTAATAAGTCATTATTTTTTACTTATTAGTATTCTCATGTCAAGGTGCTTGTTAAAAAAAAAACTAAGCTGACTTTTTCTTTAAGAACTTCCTAATAAAATAAGCAGCTCGCCTGTGGACCCGTTATGAGCCGTGTTAATTGATACAGTAAAATTACATAATTAATCTCACACTTTTAATACCATCTTATTCCCAGCACTAAATGGACTTCTCTTTGGATGTAATAATTTAATATCTACTTATGTTTTACCGGCGGCAAGTTTTAATTTACAATCTTGATTGCCGCCGACCGGACGCGCAGACGTTTGACACGAGAAATATTTAAAATTAAATTTCCTAAAGTTCATTATCTGATAATTGGCGCTAAATAACATCTTTACGGAGAGACAAACCCCACGCAAAGCAAGTCAGTTCCACTTAGGATTCCATTAGAAAAGTGTTTGAGCTGCTATGTAATGGACCATAAAATTTAATTTTGAAATGATATTACCAAAAGTGATGGAACGATAGCAACCACAAAAGAGACACACAGTGAAGTCTTCTCCCTTGTATTAGCCCCATGAAATGATTTCATTCTGATCCCAAGACCATACATGTGTTTTCCTTTTCCTTTTTCCGGTACCTCGCCTCCTTAAAAATGGGACTTTACCAGTGTAGCTCTATGTAATTACAAAGATTTCCTTATCTCAGCCTATTTGCTGAAGTCATACTAAAGAAAAGAGTCTTCTATAATCCATTGGCTTTCTCATATCTAATTTACATTGGTGGTAATCCCTATCCTATATCAGCATTTAGGTAATGACTTTGGGATTAAATTGCATCTCTTGCAATTCTTTACTGCCGAAATCTCCACAACATATCAGCAAGGCTGGGACTGAATAGGTCTGACGGAGCTCCCGCTACACCACTGTGCGGGATGAGGAGGTGTACTTTTCATTGAAAAGGTGTTTTATGCTGTATAATGGATCTTGAAAAGGAAACCTCTTGACATTCATAATAGATATTGATTGTTACTGCATTCATGAATATCATTAAATCATGATTTTAGAGTCGCTTTCTGTAGGAAGAGTTAGCATCGGGTAAAATTACATTTCCTTACAGAAAGTTCTAAACTTTATACAGTTGTGCTGAAAGATATTACAGGTTTAGCTGTCAAAAGGAGAAGAAGAAGAGTTTATACATATTAAAGGGGTATTCTGGGATTTTCTTTTATTTGACTGTACTACTGCGGATGTAAAGTTAGTGTAGTTCATAATATAGTGTCTGTACCTTTGTTTGATGGCTGGTTTCGCAATTATTATGTGATCTTTGCCCAATGTTTATTTGAAGCAGCATACAAAATGAGTGTTGTCCCTGGCTTTTCACAGGTTACAGTATGGCCCGAGTCATTACATCACTAGTCAGGTGTTGTCTGTGCTTTATTGGGTGGAGTGGCAGCTGGGTGGGAGGGAGATAATTCTCCACAGGGCTGCAGGGAATTGTAGTTTCCAGCACAACACACATGATAGAGAGCTCAGCTGTGCAGCAATGGATAGAGTGACTGATGTGTGGGAGGAAGGAAAGTGACCTCACACTTACAAACAAGGGATCCTGGGACTTAGAGGGAAGAAACTCCAACAGGAACTAGTCATTTCACAAAAAGAAAGCAGCACTGTTATGGAAGACTCACAACACAGCCATTTAGACCCAAGACAAGCACGGACCCTTCCTAAGCATGTCCATTACTGTCTGGCAGGTAAGTACTAAAGTCACCTTGTGGTGGATAACCCCTTTAAATAACCCCTTACCACTATAGCCAGTATGGACCTTTTTCCGTGTGATGAGTTGTATCCGCTCTGTCGAATCACCTAGATGCTGTATTCACTATTGACTGTGGCATCTAGGAGGATTAAATAGCCAGGGGTCAGAGCTAATTCCAATCTCAGCCATTGCAACCGGAGTACATCAAATTCTGCTGCACATGATGATGGGGTGGGGGGAATCGCTTGATTCCCCACCATTAAAATGACAGAACTGTTAAGTTGCAGCTAGTCATCTAAAAACTCAAAGCACAGTTATGTTGTTTTGCAGGAAGGGGTTAATCTGCCATTTTGTTTTATGCATATGCAAAAGGAGAGAGTGCCAGTTAGCACTACACTCCACACACAAGCAGGTGATTTCAGCACTAATATTGCACTTGTGGTGTCCAGGTACAGGACTTTGTCCTGTCCCTTGTCTAAAGTCCCCTCAGCTAGAGTCCCTTAATTCCCATAGGGCTCTCCTGCAGGGCTTACCCTTGGTCGCCTCATGTAAAGAGTGTTAATATTTATTTAATGTATAGAAAATATATGTACAGGACACATGATGTACACATGATGTACGATTGTGGTCACATGATGGTCACATGATGTACGATTGTGATGTATAAAATGTACAAGGACCTTAGAGGTCATATGATGTACCCAGAGTTCACTGGGTTCATAACTTACAGGTTTGCTGACCAATGAGCTTTGTCCAGCCCCTTATTATATAAAGGGCTGTAGCCACTAAATTCACTCTCTTATCTCCTGGACACTGAAGAAGCACAATCATCTTAACAGAAATCACAATTCATCTAGGCCCAAAGCCTAAGAACCTGCAGCCACTAAACCGTGAGTTACAAAGCTCAATCTATCAAATCCTGTGTGACTACTATCAGCTCAAATCTTCTAAATTAGTAGCACAGTGGCCTGCATAAAAGCTCAATGCTTCCAAGTCCCAGCAAACCTGTGAGGAACCTGTATCCCGGTTCACTCTTGAAAAGACTGTTATGTGACCCGTCATTGCGCTGCGCCGTGCAGCGCATAGCAACGACGCAGAGAACGCACACCGGAGGCCTGAAGCAGCGCAGACCCGACCCCGGCAACAGGTAATTATACAACCAGGGATGGGGAAGGCAACGGGGCAGCGGCACCGGCAATGGGTGACGCTGCCCCTTCTTTCCCCTTGGATATCGGCGCCGCTGCCCCATTGCTGGCGCTGCTTCTCTTCCACTGGCTATCGGCGCCGGCAATGGGGCGCCGGCACCGATAGTCAGGGGGAGAGAACGGGCAGCGGCAAAGATAGCCAGCGGGAGAGAAGCGGCGGCAGCAGGGCTCTAGACCCCAGGAAAGGCAGGGGGAGAGAAGCGGGCAGCGACGGCCCCTCTCCCCCTGCCTTTCCTGGGGGTGTATCAGGGTATACACATGCACACACACGCACCCTCATTTTACAAAGGATATTTGGGTAAAAACCTTTTAGGACAATAAAATAAGTGATGAAACCCAGTGTACATATGTACACATATGTTGGGGTTTGTACACATATTGGTAAGACTTGTATATTTGTAATGGATACCAGGACCTTTTGATTACTATTCTTATATTTGGTAGTCTTATTTCTGTATTGGCATGCACTGGGCACTTTATCAGTAATTGATTTGACTACTATTACTTATAAAGGGGTATACCAGGAAAACTTTTTTTTATATCAACTGGCTCCAGAAAGTTAAACAGATTGTAAATGACTTCTAATAAAAAATCTTAATGCTTCCAATAATTATCAGCTGCTGAAGTTGAGTTGTCTGAAAACAGTGCTCTCTGCTGACATCTCTGCTTGTCTCAGGAACTGCACAGAGTAGTAGAGGTTTGCTATGGGGATTTGCTTCTATTCTGGACAGTTCCCGAGACAGGTATCATCAGAGAGCACCTAGACAGAAAAGAACAACTCAACTTCAACAGAAGTAATTTACAAATCTGTTTAACTTTCTGGAGCCGGTTGATATATAAAAAAAAGTTTTTTTCCTGGATAACCCCTTTAACTATATAATTGTTACATGGTATATTTCTAGGCCCATATATGGTTATATTTATGTCACCTCTTATCAATAGTGTATTTCCAGTTGTGATTTATATTCAAGTGCATATTGATTTGTGGTCGTGGCTTAATGTGTTACGTATTTACCGAAGCTGTTTTAGCAACCTTACCTATCGGTCTGTGGTGTGCCAAAATCGTAGTCGAGGGCACGCCTATAGAGGGCTTGCCCCTTATGGAGTTGATAAATATAAGGGAGGGTTGGGTGGGTGTACAAAACACCACGTACACCCCAAATGAAGGTAGGAGGTGTTATTTATAGAGCCACCGCCCCACAGCTGCAAGAGCTGAACACTTAATGCTTAATGCGTTACGTACTTACCGAAGCTGTTCTAGCAACCTTACCTATCGGTCTGGGGTGTGCCAAAACCGTAGTCGAGGGCATGCCTATAGAGGGCAAAGAACACACAGCTAGGAAGATGAAAAACCTTTTATTGAATATATGTGCGGATTATTTACAGAGCTACGTAAGTGAAAATGTCCGCTATCTCGGCCTGGGGGTTAGGAATATAGGGAGCAAAACAGAAGGAGTTCCACCTTCCCATGCTCTTAATGAGATGGGCCGGAACCTTGTGATGGGAGGCTGCGGAAGCGGCCCCCATTGTAAATGAGTGCCCTGATATTACCTTGGGATCCTGCCCTAGTGCCGCGGCTAGTGAGCGGACATACTTGATGAAACCGTTGGCTGGCAAAGGTGCACCCTTGACAGGAAGTAGGGGACTAGAAGCAAGGCCACTCTCGGTGGCAGTCAGTAGTTGCCTGAGCGCTGCTACAGGGCACCATTTGTGCCCCGTCGGGAAGTATTTGACCTGTACTTCGCACCAGGAGGTCTTAGTTGACGCAAGCTTGAGAACATACGAGTTGCCTGCGCTAACTAGATGGGCTCTGAGTAAAACGTTGCTGTTTCCTGTTACAAGGGCGAATTCCCCGGATCGGAGGAACCCGTAGAACGCCAGGTAAATTGTGGCCTTAATGACCAGACTCAACATGAACCCAAAAGGGTACCTGTCTAGCATGTCTGACATGCCTCTAAATAACTCCCCGGATATTGGTATACGGGTAGGGGTTCTGGTGACGGAAATGTTGCTGATGCCCCTTAGGATGGCCTTGATGGGATGGGCTGAAAACAGCGAGGGCCTGCCGGGATGTTGAATGGCTGTAAAATGGTGAATGCCCGTTAAGTATGTTTTGATTGTACAGAGGGACAAATGCAAGGTGGAGGGGCAAACCCCCACAAAACAAAGTAGGGAAGATATGTACTCTGCAGCATCCTCTGGATGTGAGTTCAGGAACTTCTGGTAAGCGTCCCAAGCCACTTGATGACATCTTTTCGTCCTGACCGAAAGAGAGCCTGCGATGAGTGTGTTGACTATTCGTCTGTATTGGCTCAGCCCATTGTTAGCAAATGGAAGGGGGGCACTGGAGTCCCCACAGGATCCACCCCTGGAGTGACCTGGAAAAAAGTATGAAACTTAGCACAAGACAATGTGTCTGCCGCAACGTTGTGGACCCCTTCAATGAAGTGGGGCGTGAACTGGAAATCATTTTGTAGTGAAAGCCAAAATAATCTCCTGAGGAATGGAATAATCTGGCTAGATTTGGAGCTACCCTTGTTAATGATGACTACTGTGGCTGCGTTGTAGCATATAAAGGTCACCAAGTGTCGAGACCAATCCGCACCCCAGATTGTTGCTGCTGCTACAATGGGGTAAATTTCAAAGAGTGCAGAGCAGGTTGAAAACCCCCGGGATGCCACTTATTTGGATTGGCCATTCCCCTGCCACCCAGTGAGTACCGTATATGGCCGCAAATCCAACTGTGGACGAGGCATCAGAAAAAACCCTGGGTGATACGTTTGCTATTTCATGCCTGAAAAACAACACCCCGTTCCAACTGCTGAGGAACTCTTGCCAAATAAGTAAGTCAGCTACTGCCTCATGCCCCACCTGTACCATGCTGTCCTGACTGGGTGCTGTCGGTAAAAGTTCCAGGAGTCTAGAAACGAAGGAACGGCCTCATGGTATAATTCTCATGGCAAACGCTAGCATACCCAGCAAGCTCTGCAGCTCTATCCTGGTAGTGACCCGTGAACTGGTGAATTTTAGAATGACCGCCCTAATCCTATCCAGCTTCTCCTGGGGAAACCTGGCCTCCATCTTTACCCCGTCCAAGATAACGTCCAAGAAGGTTAAATAACTAGCCGGTCCCTCAACCTTCTTGGGAGACACAGGGATGCCCAACTTCTCGAATACTCGGAGGCTTTCTTCTAGTTGATAAGGACATATGCCCAGGGGCTCGATTATGAGGAAATCGTCCAGGTAGTGCAAAATGTTCTTGCCTCCTACAACCTGCTCTAGCGCCCATTGTACAGCGATTGCCAGCTGGTCAAAGAGCCAGGGACTACTCTTTGATCCGAAAGTGAGTTTTACTGCAAAATAATAAGAATCCAGCCATTTGATGCCGTACCAAGGCCACAATTCTTGCATGACTGGGAGCAACTTGAAAGCGTCCATAATGTCAATTTTTGACAGCCAAGCGCCTGTGCCCTGCTGTAGGATCATTTGTAGTGCCTGATCTATTGAGGCGTTTTTCATCCTGAATTCCTCAGAGGGGATGAGCGAATTCAAACTGGGGACTGTAGAAGAAAGAGGCGCCGACAAATTGTAGATAAGACGCTGCTTTTTATTGAATTTGCCGATGACAACACCAATTGGGCTCACCCTCCAGTACTCGAAAGGTGGTGTCTCAAAGGGGTCAATGACGTAACCCTTCTTGACCTCAATCTGCAGCAGTTCCGTCACTGCTGTCGGATTGTTGAGTGCCGACCTAAGGTTGAGGCACTCAAAGGTGGACTGTGGAAGAGCCACCAAACCTGTGTGGAAACCCTGTGTGAACCCCGTGAGGAGCCACCTCACCCACCCATGGTCATTGTGAGCCCCAAGAATCCTGCCCAGAGCTGCGACCTGGACCACGCCTAATCATGACTGGGAGGACTTCTAAGGACAAACCGACTGCGGATGGGCTCGGAAACAGAGGAAGCACACGTGGAGTAACCTGCATTGGTTGTAGTTGCAAGATAACAAGTTAAAATTATTACAAATTAGATTCTTGCCTAGATACCTGACTGGCCTGCCCAATTTGTCAGTGCTTGCAGAACTCTCAGGTGCCCCACTTGTCCCCGGGCCAGTACCTCTACCCACAGGGCCATCCTTTTGAGACTGGTCGCACCATGCTGCCGTGTGGGAGATCGACTGACACACCGAACAAGACGGGGCCCTCATATCCGCGAAGTGCATACAGATTAACTCTGTATCGATCCGAGACCAGTCAGAGGTGTAATTGTGTTGAGCGAAGGAGGCGGCTGCTTTGGCCGCAAAGGACTTGTGGTAGTAGTCGTAGTGAGCCGTACCGCTGTATCTGTACCCCAGATCTGTCACGTTTAGGAGGTACATGTCCAACTCCTCTCTCTGCTCTGGTCTGGCTGAGCACACGATGTCGCGATACATACTAAACGCGATGACGAATTCTGGGATCGTCGATTTGCGGTTTAGTCTCGCATCTTTACTCCTGAAAGTCACGGACAGCTCCCCACAGGAAACTACTCTCTCTTCCTTTAGATCGTGAGTGGCGATCAACATGGACGCCAAGTTTACGTCCCTGCCCTCCAATATCTCTTTGCGAATGTTCGCACTAACAAAATGGGCTGGGTCAACTCGAGGGGCTTCCAGCATCCTACCTAGGAAGGAAGCCTGAGAGTCCGAAGCCACTGGCACTATCTGCGTGCAAGGTTCGGGGTCCGACTGAGCCGCAGGCTCCATGATAGCCGGGGCCGCCGACTGGACAGCCTGTGCCCTGCTGCAGTCCATGGCTTCTAGCCTGGCCTGGAAGACCGCCATGGTGTTGAGTACAGTGTTCATCATGTCCTGAAGTTGGGCCACCGGGGTGGGCTCAGCCACTGAGGTTCCTGCAACCTGGCTGGGACCAGCTGCAGACTCTGCCATGAGCAGTTTATACAATTCTGCCTTCCTGGTGGATGCAGGATAGGCCACTCTCTTTTTGTGCAGCTCCTCCATCAGCCGGGGAATAGTCCAGTTACGGTAAGCGTGCCCACTATCCCTCTCGGAGCTCCTGACGGGAGTTTCAGGCAAAGACATGGTGTCCTTGATGTCTGAGCAATGCGACATTGTGGCCCAACCTGTCCGGGCCAAGTAAATGGGTGCCGGTGGACAAATTGTGACAATGTAAGTAAGTAGAAACATCAATTGAACCGAACCCCTAAGCAACCGGTACGCACCTTGTATCTCAGCTTTGAGTACTGACCGAGAAAAAGGCTTCTGTATGCTGCGGAGCACCTCTGAATCAGAAAACAAACCAACGGTAAATATATAAACCACATGAGAGGACCCTACAACACCGTGACCCGGAGCACCAGAAGCCGGGATGACTACCACCTGCCGACCATTGGAGTGCCGGCACTGTTGTGACGTGAGTGGTCTAGCCCGTTCCAGATTGTATACCGTGTCCTAGCTAGAAACCATGTGTGGCTTGCCCCAGGCTCCAGCTGATGGGTCACCCGAGTGTTTGAAACGTGGCAGTGCTTGTGCGTGACCAGCACCGTGAACGTGGTGACTACCACCCCTGTGAGCTACTGTGCTGGTGAGAAACATGGAGTGAAGAACAGACGAGACTCGGCCGTGTGGGGATGTCACCAGTTGATGTCACCGTCATTGCGACAGCTCTGTGGGCGAGTCGGTGAGCAACGTGAAGCACTGCACCGGCCCCTGAGACTGCTGTGGACAAGTGAGGGACAATCAACCATATGGTCTGCTCTGAGGACGCATCAGCAACAGGCGTGTAATGTTGCTACCCCTTCCTAAAGACTATTCTGAGAAATGGGTCAGGAACAGTGGTTTGCGTGCGCTGCTCCAGGAACATATGAAATAAAAAGTACGTGACGCTGTAGTATAAGTACTGAGACTGTTCTGAAGACGAGTCAGGAACAGAGGAATTACGTGGCCTGCTCTGAAGACTTGTCAGTAACAAGCAGGTGATACAGTACTAAAGAACTGCGACTGTTCTGAAGAAGAGTCAGGAACAGTAGACTACGTGGCCTGCTCTGAAGACGTGTCAGCAACAAGCATGTGATACAGTACTAAAGAACTGAGACTGTTCAGAAGACAAGTCAGGAACAGTAGACTACGTGGCATGCTCTGAATATGTGTCAGTAACAAGTATGTGGATGACGCACTTAACAACCGAGACTGTTCTGAAGACGAGTCAGGAACAGTGGAATTACGTGGCCTGCTCTGAAGAAGTGTCGTGTGATGCAATACTAAATGAACTGAGACTGTTCTGAAGAGAAGTCAGGAACAGTAGACTACGTGGCCTGCTCTGAAAACGTGTCAGCAACAAGCATGTGATACAGTACTAAAAGAACTGAGACTGTTCTGAAGACAAGTCAGGAACAGTAGACTATGTTGCGTGCTCTGAATATGTGTCAGCAACAAGCATGTGCATTGATACCCCTACCCAGACTATTTGAGAAAGGAATCAAATTAGTTGTTTGCGTGGTCTGCTCTGTGGATGTGGGAGTGACCCGTGGTACTGTGCACCACCCAGACCCTGAGACTGCTCTGAAGAAGAGTCAGAACCAGTCGACTGTGTGGCATTGCTCTGAAGATGGGTCAGTAACAAACGTGTGCTGCTGTGTTTATGGGGACTGAGACTGATCTGAAGAAGAGTCAGAAAAGTGGGCAGCGTGCTGGCTTTGAAATACTTGAGTAAAATGTGAGGGAACATATGACTTAAGGCAGCCTGCTCTGAGGACGTGTCAGTACCAAGCCACCAAAACAAAAAAAAACCCGACCCTATGAGTGTACTGCGGACATGTCAGGAACGGTCATTTTACACATGCCAGAAACCAGGTTTTAATTTTTTTTTGCACCTGGCCAATCAATTATACATGACATAACATGCCTGAAACCAACCTACGGCTCTGGAGCTTTTCACACCCTATGCCCCTGGCAGCAGGTAGGGTGACACCCTGAAAAATAAAAGAAAGAACGTAGTGAACCCTCCTGCGGGCCCCCACCAGTAAGGTCCCGCCCTACACAACGTCACACGAATCCATACACATGCATGAAAAATAAACCAAACTCTTTTTTTTTTTTTTTTTTTTTTTTTTACGAATTCCCTGATAGTAACTACACACACATTAGCAGCACTTAGAACTTTGATGTTGACACGAAGAAAACTTCATAAACGAAAAACATAATGATTGCACCTGGCCACTGAATGACCGTGGCTACACCGACTCTCTACTGAGTCCGTGGGCCACCTGAATGCCCTGAGAGCCTGAATGGTATTTAGAAAACAGCCCGCCCAGGATAGTGCTTGTGAGGCCGGGACCGGTGTAAAGAGCTGTGAGATGCCGGTCCCGACCTCACCCACCGCTACCTGGGACAAAGAGGTGCGCAGCAGCCGGGGCAGCAGCAGGACACGCGGGAGTGCGCCTCTCACTGCTGCCCGGCGCACCCCGCATCTTATGAGAAACCAGTGATCAATGTGAAAGATCAGTGTGTACAGTGTTATAGGTCCCTATGGGAGCTATAACACTGCAAAAAAAAAGTGGGAAAAAAAGTGAATAAAGATCATTTAACCCCTCCCCTATTAAAAGTTTGAATCACCCCCTTTTCCCATTAAAAAAAAAAAAAAAAACAGTGTAAATAAAAATAAAGAAAAACATATGTGGTATCGCCGTGTGTGGAAATGTCTGAGTTATAAAAATATATCATTAATTAAACCGCACGGTCAATGGTGTGCGCGCAAAAAAATTCCAAAGTCCAAAATAGTGCATTTTTGGTCACTTTTCATATCATGAAAAAATGAACAAAAAAGCAATCAATAAGTCCTATCAATGCAAAAATGGTACCGCTAAAAACTTCAGATCACGGCGCAAAAAAATGAGCCCTCATACCGCCCCATACGCGGAAAAATAAAAAAAGTTATAGGGGTCAGAAGATGACAATTTTAAACATATAAATTTTCCTGCATTAAGTTATGATTTTTTCCAGAAGTACAACAAAATCAAACCTATATAAGTAGGGTATCATTTTAACCATATGGACCTACAGAATAAAGATGAGATGTACTGTGCAGAAACGGAAGCCCCCAAAAGTTACAAAATGGCGTTTTTTTTAAATTTTGTCTCACATAGATTTTTTTCCGTTTCGCCGTAGATTTTTGGGTAAAATGACTGACGTCATTACAAAGTAGAATTGATGGCGCAAAAAATAAGCTATCATATGGATTTTTAGGTGAAAGATTGAAAGAGTTATGATTTTTTAAAGGTAAGGAGGAAAAAACGAAAATGCAAAAACGGAAAAAAAAACCCTGGTCCTTAAGGGGTTAAATGGGCACTGTCAGAATCAAAAATCTTTTTATATGTTGTACATCTTGGCAAAGCATTAAAGGGGTACTCCGCTGGCGTTGCTGTTGTACGTTACCTTGTTATTGCTGTTTGGGGTTTTTTCTGTTCCTGTGTTGAGTGGTTTGTCCCATCCTAGTCTATTTTCTGTCCCTTAGTTTGTTTGTGCAATGGTTTACTTTCTTTCATTGGTTTCTTGTTTTCCACACTCGCCAAACTACAACTCCCAGCATGTCCCTCTATCTTTTTTTGGACAATTGTTCATGCCCCCTTTTTAGGTTTGTCCATCCTTTTCTTTCACTCCAGTCAGCCCTGTGCCCATCCTTCTTTTGGTATGCCGCCCCTTTTTTCAAATATGTCGTTTATGTTACCGTCCCTGCTAGGCCCCTTTTTGCTATTGCTTTTGTTTGTATAGGTTGCAACCGCACTTGCTAGCACTCTGGTCTGTGCTGGCTAAGAAATAACGTCATGTCAGCAAGGCACGCCAGCATCCAGCCAAGAGGCTGATTGGCTGATTCGCACAGTTAGCCAACCGGAAACAAGCATTGAAGATAGCCCTGCCGCTACAGAGGAGGACCTGGAGCCGCAAATTTTAATATTCATTCAGCGGGCGTGGAAAGAAAGGAAGCCAGGAGGAGGGCACAGGCACATGAGAAGGATCAGAGCTGACGTAACGAACACATCCGGGCCATGAAAGAAAAACCAAAATGCTTTGCCAGTCACAGTGAGCCACTACATTGTCAGTGTAATCAAATTCTTTTTACTACTTTTTGCCTGGGTGTACATCATGTGTACTTCCCCAACATTTATCACTGAGGCACACGTCCTTCATAGAAAGCAAACTAGCTGAGATGTAGACATGTTTCTAAGTGTGGTCCAGGCTGCCATGAGTTTGCGCAACATTTTTTGGGACAATTTTAAAAGGAAGTCAAAATAGATAAATCATCGACCACTACAAAAAAGCTAAACGTGCCACAATTCACTAAAGTTGTTTTCTTGAAAGAGTCTGAATGATGGATGCCAACATTTTGTGTGGTGTCTGGGGTGTTGCAATGGTGTAGCAGGGTCTGGCGGTATTAACCCTCTGGAGCAAGGTGCTATTAACCCCTGATTTGTCATGATGCCAGGATGTGGTTGTTTTCTGTATAAGGCCCTGCCGACAACCAACCCAGAAACGGCAGGCAATAAAGGAATGTCCACAGCAGGAATTGTGCAAATAACTGGAACTTTTACTTAAACTTCTTATGGAACAGTCTTTACAGTTATGCAGTTTCTCTAGAGGCAACTGGGATGCAGGATACCTCACAGGCTTGCTGGGACTTGTAGTATTGAGATGATTTTTGCAGGCCACTGTGCTACTAATTGTATACTTGAGTTGAGTAGTAGTCACTAGAATTGTAGATAGAGCGTCATAACTCACGTTTTGAAGTGGTTGAAGGTTCCTTAGGCTTTGGCCTAGATGAGATGAATTTAGCAGGTGCAGAGATTGCGCTTGCTTTAGATCCAGGAGATAAGAGAGTGAATTTAGAGACTACAGCCCCTTATATACTAGGGGAGCTGGACTAAAGCCCATTGGTTGCAAAGCCTGTAGGTCCTGTACCCAGGGAACTCTGGGTACATCACAAGACAGTAGATCACATGACCCAGGAAGGTCCTATACATTTTATACATTTGTACAACCTTGATACATACTAAACAATAGGCACAATACATTTACAATGCATTTATATGAAGCAGTAACTGATGAGTAAGGGGGAAAGCCCTGCAGGAGAGCCTTATGGACTTCAGGGACTCTTCCTGAGGGGACTTAGGAAGGGTACAGGACCATGTCACACCACATTTGCGACTTTTCACTCGTTGGGGAGATATTGAAAAATGACTAATTTCTGTTACAGCGATTTTCTCCTCACATTTTCGAAGGTCTTTTGTGCTGCTTTGAAAATATGAAAATATGTAAGAGTTCATTTTCGTGTCACATTGTGCAAGACTTTTCAGCAACAATAAAAGAAAGGGTAAAACCAGCGATACATTTCCTCCTATATGTGATGTCTATGGAGCGGTCTTGAATGTTACAGCGATTGCACATGGACTATGAGGACCTCACATCCTAATATACAATAACACTTAATAAAAACGGGAGCAGACATAATGATCATATATTTAACCCTACGGCTCCTCATTCTGGAGTTCATCCGTTCATCCACTGTCTATAAAACAATTTTTATGCTTGCACAGCATATAACACACACATAAAGCAACTTGACCCTATCAATTTACATACATTATGGGTTCCTGCTATCTCTCCAGAACCAGCAAACAGCCGCTCTTATCTCGGAGAGACCCTCATTTGTAATTTCTTGCTGAGTCCACCCACTATCATTGTTTGTGTAATTCTCTCCAATAATAGAGCCTACCCCAATAAAAGCTGAATTACATAAAGGTTACAAGCCTGACCCGCAGCAGATTAGCTCTCTCCTCACTTATTACTCCATCTCTAATTCTGTAATTGATTTTAGAATTAATTTCCTCTCCTATCCCAACACTACACATAAATAGGATATGATGTGGGGGATGGTACAGATTACGTGAAAAAAAAATCACTTCATTATAGTGTTTACATTAAGCTTAATGATCTTAAGAGTTTTTGCAATTTTTCACACATTCTGCTCAACTGACTAAAATTTTAAGTTTTTTTATACAGTTTGTTTTTACCTTAGTTTTATTTTGTTTTTCCAATTCAGCAGTTTGTTTGTTTTTTGTTTTATGCACTTTTCACTTCCATAGGGCTATGTTCACTAGACAAATGTTCTTTCCTAAATGCGTTGTTGTATTTTTTATAGTCCACCTTGTGTTTTTAATAATTTCAAATAAAGTTGTTATGTTTTAAAGGGGTACTCCGGTGGTCAACGTGTTTTTCCGTTTTTTACTTACCCTATTTGTTTTGTTTAATTTCTATTCTTGTTGTTTCGCCTACTCTATTTCCATTCTTTGTTGGCTTTTTATCCCCCACTTTGTTTTCCTATCTTTGCTTCTATTTCCTGTTTCTTGCTGTGCTGAAAACTACAAATCCCAGCATGCCACATGTCTTGCTGGTTTGGGGCGGCTCCTTTTTGTTTGTTTGTTTGTTTGTTCCGCCCTTTACCCATCCTACTATTTTCCCAGGTCAGCCCCCTTATACACAGCACATTAATATAATCAGCCCTGGTTGGGATACACTGTCATACACACACAAAAGGGACTACAACTCCCAGCATGTGTCATTCAGGAGTCTTCAGTCTGTGGTATAACACCAGCATGCTGACTCTATAGTCTCCTGGGGGTTGTAGTTCACCACACCTCTGTAGGGCATACACCAGTGTTTCCCAACCAGGGTGCCTCCAGGTGTTGCAAAACTACAACTCCCAGCATGCCTGGACAGCCTTTGGGCATGCTAGGAGTTGTCATTTTGCAACAGCTGGAGGCACACTGGTTGGGAAACACTGGTGTAACATGATGTGTATGCTGAATAGGCTAGAACAGTGTTTCCCAACCAGTGTGCCTCCAGCTGTTGCAAATCTACAACTCCCAGCATGCCCAAAGTCTCTCAGGGCATGCTGGGAGTTGTAGTTTTGCAACAGCTGGAGGCACCCTGGTTGGGAAACACTAGCATACACACACACAACAAAGACTACAACTCTCAGCATGTGTCATTCAGGAGTCCCCTCCCCCTTCACATATAGAGATCATTCCCAATATGAGATTTATTCCCCTGCAGTCCATACATCCCCAGCCCATGCGCCCTGTCATCCTCCCCTTCAGATAACACTTACCTTATCTGTGTTCCTTCTCCTGTGCAGACCTGCATTCTTAGAATACAGAGAAGGGGGAGGGGAGGAGCTGTGTACTCAGCTGGATGAGATGAGGGGGCGTGGCTTATTTCTCTCATGCAGACAGAGAGGGAAGAAAAAGCTCTGACATCTTGTCCACAACAGACTCAGAACATGGCCGACTGTGGACAACAGTAAAAGAAAACCCTCTGAACTACAGAACTTCCTGCCCAACAAACAGGTAAGAAAAACACATACATGCTGCCAAAACATATAACACATGTATATTGCAAAAAAACAAAACTTACAAAGAAGATGCCATATAGTCAAAAAAATTAACCACCGGAGTACCCCTTTAATGAACATGCTGAAATCTGGAATGCCGGGATTCTTTTCCCTTGGAGAAAAATCGACATTTGCATATGTTCACTCAGCGTCTTAAAATAATCGTCACAAAATAATCCTCCTGACATTTTGTATTTTCTAATAACCGTATTTTTTTAAATATATATATATATATATATATATATATATATATATATATATAATTTAGTGTGCACATTTTTACATTTCACCAATATTTTTGTCTTATGTTACTATGTACCTACTGCTTTTAGGGGTATTTTCTTAATTTTTTCTTTTCTTTTATTTTTTAATTATGCATAGACCTGCCCCCCTCGCCAATTAGCCAGACCCACAGCAAAAAGTCAAAACTCAAATTCCTTCTGTTCCTTTTAACACCCTTTTCGGAGGGGCAATTCATTTAAATTGATTTAGATAAAAATAGGCGCTTTTTTTTAAATTGAGTTATTTTTTAAGGATTGACATCTGCAAGAAAAAAAAACGTGTGAACAATCAAAATAATCGGTTATATATTTTTAAAAATGTGTCCGCAAATACTTAGCGTATGTGTCCGCAAATATGCCTTAAAATACACTGTGCAAACATAGTCTAAGTTACCTCTTGGGTCCCTTGTTTTACATTAAAGGGGTACTCTGAGGAACTGAAACTTACTCTCTATCCAAGGGATGGGGGATGAGTGTCTGATTGCGGGGGTCCAACCACATGGAGCCCCCACAATCTTCTGTAGGAAGCCCCGCTACCTACCTGTCCTCAGCATGCTCCTGCCCCCACATTTGGAGATGAGTGCAAGTGACAGCCTGCTCATCCAATCAGTGGCTAAGATGGGACCCCCACTTAACCCACTGTTCTCATAAGTATGTGTGTAGACAATACTCTTATTTGGAGCATGTATGCCACTCCTCGCCCTCCTCACATGGGACTTTTGGGCCCATTTGTGACACAAAAAGTCACAGAAAATAGGCCATTTCCTAGCATATTTCTGAGCTGATATGCAAGGGCCCCCATGGCTCCAGCAGACCAAAAACGGGAGAATCTTTACTAAAGTGTAGCATATCAAAACATATGTACATAGCCTTAAGAACAGATAAGAACAATAAGAACAAAAAACAATAAAGTTTTTTAAACCTCACTAGTGGATTTAAACATGTGATCGTTTCTATAATACATTGCAGTACTGCAGTAACGCAATATTTTAGGCCTCTGGAGGATCAATGTTCACTACCGAAATGAAAACGTAATATAAGAATATCCCTAGCGGTAAGCAAGTATACTATATATTATATTAAATATTATTACTAAATATATACATATATGAGCATTGTAGAATTAGAGCAGAGGAGAGATGACAAGGGGCTATCCCACCTGGGGGACCCTGCCTGAGCGTAGTTACTCTGACTATGGGGACCACCACACTAGGTACGGTATGTAATATGGTACCGGGACACCACAAAAGGATATAGGCAGAGATGTAACTTATAGCTACTGGGTACTAGTAAAATATCTGTAACAGAGCTTCCCCACCAGCACATGATAATTATAATACTGGTGTTTTCCTAAGTTGTAGAAGAGCTTTTGGGCCCCTAAGCACCAGGCCCCAGGTATGACTACTTTCTCTGCATTCCCATTAGATACACCCCTGTGGATTAGGGGTACTAATTTTAATTACATTAATGACCTAAGTACATTTTGTGAACATTCATGCTTCTCAATGAAGCAGCCGCCTGGGACTATTTTTGCATCTCTTCTAATTAAAGAATTGTACAAGGCAAACGCGGCCCCAGAACGCAATCATTATAGACTTGAGGAACAGATTATAGGACAAAATGGGTCAAGGTCTTTTTCAGGTCACATCCACAGGAACTGGTTTCACTAAGAGTCTGAATGATCCAAAGGTTAAGTCTTACACCACGAGGCTATTCTGTCCATAGACATAATTGGAAGAACAAAGTCAATACATGTAGCGTTTCTTGATACACAATCTCCCCCATGATCTTTCCCAATGTAGATTAATTAAGTGTTATCAATTAATGGTCTGCTTCGAGTAAAGATCTGCCTGGTCGGTGCTTGAAGTGGGTGTCACTATAAACAAGACCTCAAAGAAGAGCGCAGGTGACCTCTAGATTATGGGAATCAGATTCTACTGTAAAAGGTAGAAACATAATGACTGGATGGCATTAGCTTCTTACAGCTTACTGTAACAGCATAGAGCCAGATCACAAATGATTTTACAATTGTGTAGATATAGCTTTAGCTGGTAATTTACTGGAGATTTTAGATGGCAAAGCAAGGTTGATATAATTTGTTTTGTGAGACAGTTCCAAAAATATGCCAAGATGGCCCATCCTTAAGGTAAGAAATTCAAGTGAGATCATGGGAGTTGAACTAAAGAAACTGCACTAATCATGACAATTCATTCCTTTCAATGTTGACCAACCCTGGAACACTCAACAAACAGTAGAATAAATGCCGTCCAATATTGTGGCATTCTAGCTAGTGCCCTGGCATCTGTGTTTTCAGGATCTGTAGCAGTCCGACAGATAAGAGCCCTTTATCAATCATACATTGATAGCTTATCCTAAGGACAGAGCAAAATTGAGTATAACTGTAAAACTACTTTACAATTGTGTCCTCAAAGGGTTACCAATGACATAAATGAGCATGATAGAAAAAAGAAAACTAGATATCTGTAACAGGTGTGTCTGCCTTTCCTTTGTTTGGCTTTGGCATCTTTGTTTCTGTGACGACACCTGGGCCAATCAGGGGGTGTGGACGAGGAGCAAACTGCCTCAGCAGTTTGGCCTCAACATCCATACCCTCCTGAGGTGGGCTATTTAAACCTCATTCTGTCCTGTACACATTGCTTGTGATCAATGTTCTTCCTTGTTACTATTCTGTATCTGCTGTTATTACCTTGTCTTGTGACCTGACTACTCTCTTGCTTTCCGAATCTGTACCTCCCCGCTTGGGTTTGACATGGCCTGTCTGCCATCTCTTTATGTCTCTGTCTGTTCATTTTCTGTGTTTTGTGATTACCTCTTGGTTTGTGCATGTTTAAACTATTGTGTCATGACATGACTTCTGCATTGTGTTTGTTTTATTGTTGTGTGCATTGCTACACCCTGCACCTCACTCATATTAGGGTCCGTTTCCAAGTTGGGGGGTCTGGGTAACCTTAATGCTCCACTTACCCCTGCCCTAGGTTACAATATCTGTGAAAATTTTTAATCAAATTATTTATTCCAAATTTACCAGACACACCAAGAAAAAAACAAAATAGAGTATTTTGCAGGTATTGTAATAAAGCAAGCGGAGTGGACCTGCTGTCCAACCCAACTTCATAACAGAATGTAAGTACAGTCTATGTTTTCACCCTTTGTTCCACTTGTGGATGTGAAAGTTGGATTTAGTTGCTAGAGGGTATCAGGTCACTTTCCAAGAGTGGTACCAGTGTGGGTAGTGGCTGGTCCAAGGGATCAAGAAAGGCGAGTCTTGGTCCTGAAGTGGGTCATGGGAAGGAAATACAGTAGCGTAGTCAGGCACAACCAGAGGCAATGATTCAGAGTAAGCAGTCCGGGTCAAAAACAGGAGAGTAAGTATGGTACACAGAGGAGCAGGAAGAAGTGGAGTCAGCTGAAGCAGACACAGATCATACACAGGGGAGGTACTGGATATGAAACACCTGTGTTGGGGGCAAACCACACAATTGCTTAGGCACTAGGATGTGTAAGGGAAGGAGGGGGGGGGTGCTGCCTTGATATGTAGGCAGTGCAAAGCCAGCATAGGAGGGGATGAGTTTTGGGTGCATGCACTGCCTCTTTAAATGGCTGAGATAGCATGCGCCCGACCATCCTGAGTGGTAACAGCACTAGGAGAAGAGGCATCATGAAAGTATCCGTAGACAAAGACCGGAGCACAGGCAGCAACAGGTGGCAGTGAATGCCTGGAGTGACAGTACACTGGAGGTGACCAACTCCTGGCTTTACACCAATGGTGGGAGGAGACCTTATGGCCTTCTCTGATCTGTAGAACAAATGCCCTTTTGCAATAGTGCCTCCATTCTTTTGATTTGTAGTGGTCCCACCACAATTGTCCAGGGCATCTTGCTGCACCTTTCAGTCATTAGGAAAATGCCTCCGATGTCTTGCCAAACATCGAAGGCACAACCTCCTCTATTGTCTTTGTCTGCTCTGATTTACTATCTATACATGTTTGTTTTAAGAAAAAACTATGTTTTTTGGATTAGATATAGTAAAAAGAAGATAGCAGGGCCTATGAGCCTATGACGAATAACATTCATTACCAACCATTTGCCAACATTTCATAAAGTCCACACAACGTTATTCCGGCAGAGGATGATAATACCATACCAGATATCTGAAATAAGGGAAAAACTCTCCCTAGTCATGAATAATACGGTCGATGATCAGAGATTCTATCAAACTGCCAAAGGCAGAGGCACTTCTTGGTTGGAGACAATTTAATACCACGGTGAACGTCCCGGCTTATCTGCGAAAACAAATGTCACTACAGTAAAAGTTATAAGCAGAATTGAATGGGCTACGGGGGTGATTGATTAGGGATAAGATCAATGTTTAATTGTAAATAAATGAGTAATTGATTTAGTGCTCAGACTAAGAACCTCTCCAAATAAATAGTCAATATCCTGGGCCAAAATGCATGTCAACTATTAGAATATTTTTACAGTTGAGGTTTTATTTTTTTAAAATTCATTATAATTATAAGTTATATATATATTTTATTCTCCCCTTAATGGGGTAGTGTCCCACAGTATATGTGTAGCAGTAATCTGATTTATTTTATTTATTTATTATTTTTTGTCAATGATGACTCAGATGCTTGTAGTTCATAATGATTTCACACTACATATAATGATGGGCTTGTGGTCAGACAGAGCTGCCAATCTGAACAAGCAGGGCTGCAGCATAGAGACTGCAACTGAGTGCCACTGAATGATAATTGCTGTTCCTTGATGGATCAGGGATAGAAATTACCGAAGGGATACATTTATTAAACACTAACTTCTTCCTTAATTAACCCATTTAAGGTATGTTCACACATTCAGGTTTTTAATTGTGGTAAATAAATATAAAGCCAGGAATGGTTTTGAAAAGAGCAGAAGCCCCATTCTTGCCTTCATACATGTCTTCCATTTATAATCTGTTCCTGACTTTTTTTGGTGTAATTGCAATTAATAACCTGATCATGTGAACACACCCTTATAGGGGTTTTGTTTTAATGTTTATAATTACACTAGCGCAATACCCAGCATTGCCCGGTTGTTCCTTCCTAATCCTTGTTGGGGAGGAAAATAAACAAAGGAGGAAGCTTTTGACTTCATATCCCGTCCTCATATATTGTTGTCATATCCGAACCCCATATCCCGACCTCCTATCCCAACATCATATCTCAACCTCACATCCCGTCCTCATATCCCGACCTCCTATCCCGTCTTCCTATCTCGACCTCCTGTCTCGACCTCCTATCCCGACCTCCTATCCTGACCTCATATCCCGACCTCCTATCCAAACCTCCTATCCCGTCCTCCTATCACGACCTCCAATCCCGTCCTCCTATCTCGTCCTCCTATGCCGTCCTGCTATCTCGACCTCCTATCCCGACCTCCTAACCCGTCCATCTATCCCGACCTCCTATCCCGACCTCCTATCCCGTCCTCCTATCCCAACCTCCTATCCCGACCTCCTATCCAGACCTCCTATCATGACCTCCTATCCCGTCCTCCTATCCCATCCTCCTATCCCGTCCTCCTATCCCGTCCTCCCATCCCGTCCTCCCATCCCGTCCTCCCATCCCGTCCTCCTATCCCAACCTCCTATCCCGGTCCTCCTATCCCGACCTCCTATCCCGAACTCCTATCCCAACCCATAATATATGTACCAGGTATTGAAATATCTCCAGCCATACGGAAGTTATGTGGGAACATACATTTCCCATTGATTTGCATGGTACTTTAATCAAAAACCCTGACACTCACAAATGGGGGTAGTTAAGGGTTAAATTAACTATCCTATATTTTAAGTGGATATATAAGTAACATGTGACCAAGTATTATTGAAATATCTCCAGCGGTTTGGAAGTTATGCAGTAACATATATTTCCCATTGACTTGTATGGGACTTTAAACATAAACCCCGCCCCTGACAAATGGGGGTGAGTAAGGGTTAAATCACCTATCCTATGTTTGTTGTTGACATATAAGTAACATGTGTGCCAAGTTTCATTTTAATATCTTTAGCCGTTTGGAAGTTTTTTGGAACATACATACACACACACACACACACACGTTGAGTTTTATGTATATAAATAGGGAAACTCCGACATCAGGTTAAATATTTTTTTTTTTTAAATGCTGGTTTGCGGATCTTAGTCTCATACATCCTGGTTGTTCTTCCTGGTTAAGGAGTTGTTTAGGACTACAATTCCCAGAATGCATTGTTTCCCCTTAGCTCTTCATCATAGGCCTCCTATCCTGTCTACATCCTCCTTCATCTCTCAAGCCAGTTCTCACAACATTTCACAGAAAACTATCACACAATCAATGCACCTGAGCACCTGCTGCATTCAATCCCTGTCTGCTCCTCTGCCTGTTGCGCAGCACAAAACAGCAAACTGTAAATATACATAATTCTTCCTTAAGTGTCCCAATAAATATAAATGTCAGCTGTCAGGGGTGAATCACACAAAAGCATGCTGTAATAACACTACATTAGTTATACACCCTTCAGGGTGTGAATAATGATGTAATTTTGTTAGCTCTTTTAATGCCATTTTTACATTGATTAATTCCTGTTAAAAACATCTCTTGACACTAGGTAGATCACAAAGAGTCCTGCGCCCCCTGTGATCAACCCCCTGTGATCTGTGGGTTCTCAATTGCCCCAAAGCCCGACCACAGGGGAAATAAAATTTTGAAGAATAAAATACATTAAATGATTTTAATGGCAGGGGTCAACTGGTTAGATATCATGAGATTTCATATACCAAAAATTCTGCATCACAGGTCGGACAGCATTACTTTATTCCTACCTGGGGCCTTAAAGGAGATCTCCAGCGAAAAATAACTTACCCCTATCCACAATAAGTAGCTGATCGTGGGGGGTCCGACCGCTGGGGCCCTCTACGATCACCAGGACCCGACACTCAGTGAGGAACTTGTTACATGCTCCATTTATTCCTATGGGAGCACTAAAAAGACCCGAATACAGCTCTCGGCATCATCGGCGCTCCCATAGAAATCCATGGAGCGCGTCTACCGGTAGACGACACGTGCTCCTCACTGACAGCGCAATCAGCTGTGGATAGGGGATAAGCTATGTTTCGCCAGAGTACTACTTTAAGATTTGTGTTTAAGGCCTGCACCGACATCACTCAGGCCTGAGTACAAGAAAAGTCTCCTGGTAAGTTTTATGCAATGAAAAACAGCAACATTTCTGAAGTTCCACTCATAATGTAGATAAGTGAAATATTGATAATAAAGCTGCTTGCTTGTAGGTCTCCTCCATCTGTAAGAGTTGACTTGATAAAATTTGGTTTCTAAAAATGGATCTACAAATCACAATCATATGTTTGGCGTACGGCACAATCTGTTATGGCGCCTTCCTGTCTCCATGATAAAGCAGCACGCTTTATTTTATGCCTTCTCTTTCTTTACGCTAGCGGTTGTCAGGTGCGGCTCATCTGAAGAGCCTCACTTTTTTAAAATATGTTGACAAGTGATCTTTTGATACTATCCGATGAGTTCTTTATACAAATATATTTCTGCCCCATTTCACTGTGGCAATCTTTATGTATTTGTTTAGAGGTAAGAAGACAAATGTTCATATCTTTCTGCCTACATTTATTATACTGTTGCAATATTACACGTGTTTAGTATCTCGGCTTAAAATAATAGGAAATGAGAAAATGTTTAAATTTTGTAAATCTATTACCGAATATGTGATACAATCACAGGAAATATATGACTCAAACTAATGGTGCAATATTTCTATTGACATGATATGATGGAGTAAATCATGTAGTGTATATTGCATTAGATTTTTTGTATGTTTTTATAGACATAGAAGAAGAAGCACTACTGGTTAAACCTCCAACATGTCCTTAAAGAGGAGGCAAATTCTTTAAACTTTGTCCATGACATTTATAGTACCAATTTTATGACAATATCCAAATAACTAGTGCCTATGTACCAGATAACTAAACCTATACAGTACCCTCATAAACAGTACAGTGCCTTCATACTGCGATACAATGTGTGATGGATGTGTCTCTTGCTAGCTCTGACAGAAGCTTTAGCCCCTCCTGTGCAACTGCGACATCATGCATCATCATGCTACATTAGCGTCTATGCCCTTCTCAGGCAAGAACTTAGAGTCTCTCAGACTCGTACTTTGCTATGAGTAAAAGATATTTCACTTGTCTCTGGTTTGCTATTCCTGTGTTTCTTGTGTATATTTTTGGCATGTTTTCCTGACAACTCTATTGCTTTTTAATTTTGTACTGCACCACTCTCTCTGTTACCAGTTTGTTTGACTCTAATTATATGTTTGTTTGTGCATTCCCTGTTAATACTTCTATTGCTTTTTTGTATTTTGTTAACCCTTTTGTGCACTGACCTTTCCCTGACTTACATACTGTGTTGTTTGTTACTTGACTTTGCTATGCACTGCACCATAGTAGCCTAGTAGCCCACACATATTAAGGAGATGGGCACCCCAAAAGAGAGGGACAGAGGGTGTGAGTTAGTTCAGGGCTGCACTTATTGCTGCCCAGCATGACACAATGTGGCAATAGAACAGTGGAGGCTTCTGTAAATTAGCAGCGAGATTCGGATGGCGCTGACAGACCCAGAGGTCTGTCAGCGTCATCTGAATCTCGTTGCTAATTTACAGAAGCCTCCACTGTTCTGTTGCCAGATTGTACAAGCTTGAGGGCTGTATACAGGTCCCTATTTTGATTTATTTTTCTTCAACATTGTTGTGTATGAAATAGCAGCTACTATCCCATACCCTTTACTCCACCTCCGATATTGTTTTACGCTATGGGGCGCTCCTTTCTTTTCTAGACAGCATGACACAATGACTTACTGGATTGTTCACTTTTATTCTTCTGATTGGAGACCACTGTTGCATTGATTGCCATTTCTTCATTGAGAGTTAAGATCAAGACCCAGTCCATCCTTTGACATGTCTATTGTCATTTTACTTACCTAAATAATGATACGAAGTGAAATAAAGATTAAAAGTCTCAAATAAATTCTTAAAATTCCTGGTCTAGTGTTACACATGATCCAAATATTTAGTGGACCTTGTTCCAGATGGGTGACAATCAGTACCCAGATAAATAGAGTATACATTGCCTAGATAATTTGACACATTTTTCCTAACTTCAATATTTTTAAATGGAGAATACGGCACTGTGGAGGGTCCACACTGTGCCTGAAAGGAACATCTTAGGCCAGGTTCACATTAGCGTTGAGCATTTAGAGGAACTCCATTTGCTGGATCCATTCAAATGACAGTTGAGTTGAGAGAAGAAAAAATACCGCAGGTCCAATTTTTTTACCCAGCTTGACTCCTGAAAAACAACAGACACCGGAGGGAAACCTGATGGACTCCATAAAAGTCAATGGGACCTGTGGGGGACCCATTTGGTCCAATGTGCAACAGACACTGTTCAGAAACTGTTGTCCCTCCACATGCCATGTATGCAACTGTATTGTGTTAATCATACAGCCCAGCACAGTGCCATCCTGTTCAGCCCAGTGTCATGGCATAACAAAGCAGAGTAAATGTCCTTAGACTGGTCAGACAACTAAGGTTAAAGGGGTACTCTGCTGGAAAACATTTTTTTTTTTAATCAACTGGTGCCAGAAAGTTAAACAGATTTGTAAATTACTTCTATTAAACAATCTTAATCCTTCCAGTACTTATCAGCTTTTGTGGGGATTTGTTACAACTCTGGACAGTTCTTAAAATAGACAGATGTGTCAGGCAGAAAGGAAATTCAAAAAGAAAAGGACTTCCTCTGTAGTATCTCTGTAGTATATGGCAGCTGATAAGTACTGGAAGGATTAAGATTTTTTAATAGAAGTAATTTACAAATCTGTTAAACTTTCTGGCACCAGTTGATTTAAAAAGAAAAAAAAGTACCCCTTTAAGGAAGTACCTGTGTGACTTCTGATTGCAAATAGCCCAGTCCTGGTCCAGGCCACTGGAATGGAGAGAAGGAGAAATAACTGTGCACCATGAAGGTAGCTCTCGGTAACAGGAATGTGAGCACTAAAATCCCCTTGTCACCACTTTGGAGGGGTAATGTAACAAAACCATGGTATTTATAAATCTTTTTTACACGTATGCTTTAAGCAGGCACAGAGAAAGCTAAGATAGGTCTACCATGTGAAGGATCCAACAGCTTCCCACAGCTCATCTTTCAAAGCAAACAGAAGCATTGTGGAAATAGCTAAAATAACAGTTCCTTTAAAGCAATGGAGATCTGTATTAATAAAGTAATATAGTACATATAGGTAGCTGTACTCCGTCAGTGGGCAGAGTGACCATGTGACGTTGTATGAAAGTGTTTACAATAGCAAAAGAAATTGCAGATCCATTAATAATAGGCTTCAGTTGTAGAACAGCCAGTGTTAAAATGGAAATCATTCAGCACAAAATCGAGTTCATTCCACATTGCAGGTTAAGTGCCTCTAATTATGTAGCACTTGTAGGCTACGTCCTTGATATTTATATCTGGGAATCAGTAACGTATAATTAGGACTAATTATGTGTACATAATGAGTAACTGCGATCCATAGCCGGACGGCACAGCCTCGCTGAGCACAACTTCAAGGGATGCTGTCACATTGCACGCTAGAAAACTTTCATATTTACTGAGCCAGATGTCAATGAATAGATTATTGGTGCAGAACAGAGAAAAGCCTGTAATAGACGATAGGCTTATGAACACTGCAGAGCCAAGTGCATGGACCCTGAATGGGATTATAGAGAGAGCACAAACTGCCGTTGACTCAAGATCTCCATCACTCAGGAAGATTTAGAGGTCCTCACCAGAAGGGACTACCACAGCTCACTGCAACCTGGGATTTTGCTTCCGTTTTCATAAAATCAAAAGAACATATGAAGGAATGAACAAAGAAATAGCACTCACCACAATGTTCTTCTCAGCTTCTTTACTATTGTTACGCTGAGCGCTCCAGGTCCCTGCTCCTCCCCGGAGCGCTCACAGCGTTCTCTTATTCGCAGCGCCCCAGTCAGACCTGCCGACCGGGTGCGCTGCTATTAAGCTCCCAGCCGGGATGCGATTCGCGATGCGGGACACACCCGCTCGCGATGCGCATCCCAACTCGCTTACCAGACCAGGGTCCTGGATTTTTTTTTCCCGAACAGAATCTGGGTTTCCTCCAGATTCTTTGGTATCCAACCAATTTGAAGAAGCATAGTGATACGTTAACTGAAGGTGTAGGAAGTTGGCCTAGTGTGTCCCTACAGATAGGGAAATTAGATTGTGTGCCCCAGTTGGGGAAAAGAACTGGAGTCCAAAAAACATAGGCTTTTCATGTCCCGACCTAACTTGCTAATAAATATGATCAGACTAGAAGGGGATCCCAGTCCTACCTTTGCAATTGTGGTCCATGGGTATATGTTAAAGTTGTATTCCAGGAAAAAAACTTTTTTTTATATATATCAACTGGCTCCAGAAAGGGAAACAGATTTGTAAATTACTTCTATTAAAAAATCTTAATCCTTTAAGTACTTATGAGCTTCTGAAGTTAAGGTTGTTCTTTTCTGTCTAAATCCTCTCTGATGACACCTGTCTCGGGAAACGCCCAGTTTAGAAGCAAATCCCCATAGCAAACCTCTTCTAAACTGGGCGTTTCCCGAGACAGGTGTCATCAGAGAGGATTTAGACAGAAAAGAACAACCTTAATCTGTTTAACTTTCTGGAGCCAGTTGATATATATAAAAACGTTTTTTCCTGGAACACCCCTTTAAGCATCTTGAATTGATATACTCCTGTATAAATGTTTGGATGCATTTTTATTCGACATGACCAAAAAGAAATCAACTGTTATAGGTACACGTTTTAAAGAATACCTGTCACCAAACTTAACTTTTAATATATTGTTCCTTATGTAATTATAAGACACTTTGCTATTTACTTGCTGTTAAAATTCTAAACCTTTATATGTTTTTAATGTGATTGACAAAATAGCCACTAGGTGGCTCTGTTCTGTTCCCTGCCGCAGGTCAAACAGTTAGTCTGGTTTCCTCCCGGCCTGGCAGGAGATCAAACTCAGGAAATGCATGGGAGGCACAGCTCATGCAGGCTTCAGTGACATCACGCCTGCTGGGGAACGCCCGCTATCTCCTCCCAGAAGCTCAAACAATGTGAGCAAGGGGAAAGGTATGATACAGAGCTTTGTAAAGCTTGGCAATTTTTTTTAAGGGCAGGAGGGGTGTTAGGGAATAAAATTTGATTTAGTTTAGAAAATATGATGACAGGTACTCTTTAAGGCTCTCTGTCCACCCAGAATTGCATCAAAAAGAAGTCTTCTAGAGGAGTGATCTTTTAGAAAAAAAATGGCCACCATGCATAATGTATGGTGGACTGAAAATCTGTCACAAGAAATCTGATCTGGATAAGGGGATGATCATCTGAAAGAGGTACTCATTTTGAGAGGTGTATATGGTCCATGTTATTCCATACATAGGTGTTGAATCCAAGTCTTGAAGTTTAAAAATTAACCCCAGAAGCTCAACCTTTACATTAAACACAATGCACGGGTTTCAAAAAACATGGCTGCTTTCTAAAAATAAAATATATATATATATATATATATATATATATATATATATATGTTTTTATATATATATATATATATATATATATATATACATATATATATATATATATATATATATATTTATATTTTTATATATATATATATATATATATATATATATATATATATATACAGAATTATGCATGGCAAACCAAAGAAAGAGTAGTCCAGCAGCAGGATGTGCAATTAAAAGGTGATTTTATTTTTATTTTTATTGAACAATATGCAGAATACAGAGTTTTTCAAGTTGTATGAATTCCATGAATAAGGGTTAACACACATGATATGTGCTCTGTATTATGCATATTCTTGAATAAAGAATTATCTATTAATTGCATATCCTGGTACCGGAAAATCCTTCTTTGAACTCTCTTAGATATCAGAGGAAACTTGGCATGTGAAGTGAGAATTTCAGCAGTCTGTTTTTTTTGTTTTTTTGTTTTTTTAACAGAAACAGCTCCACTCTTGTTCTCAGGTTGTGTGTGGTATTGCTGTTGTGAACAGAGCCAAAATGTGATACAACACACAAACTGAGGACAGGCGTGGCTTTGTTTTTAGAAGAAAGCTGCCATGTTTGCCTACTCTATGTGAGACAGTGGCAGCAAAGTTAGTCTAGTTACTAATATATTTCACATACCTATGTTTGGTGGCTGGTATCGAATTTCTTTGTCTTTCTTTTCCCCAAAGTTCCCCGGAAGTTTCCCCTACAAAATAAGTGTTGTCTCTGGCTTTTCCCTGCTTGCTGTGCGGCCCGAGACAATACATCACAAGTCAGGTGCTCAAAGGAGGCTTGGCTGCTTTGTCTGTTGTGTGTGAAGTTAGCCCCATGATGACATTACCGGCACAGATGTGCATGCA
The DNA here is from genome assembly GCF_029499605.1 of Hyla sarda. Classification (NCBI taxonomy): domain Eukaryota; kingdom Metazoa; phylum Chordata; class Amphibia; order Anura; family Hylidae; genus Hyla; species Hyla sarda. Next base: position 43,763,575 of record NC_079189.1, on the reverse strand, counting down.
TTCATCATCACACAGATTCACAGCTTAAGTGGCAGGTGATGTCATGTGATCAAAGGGATGTAATGGATGGGGTGACCAATGTGTGGGAGGAAAATAAGTCACCTCCCACCTTGAAGCAAAAAGTCCTGGGGATTGTAGTCTGAGGGAGGCCACAGAAACAGGAAGTAGCCAGTTCCGAAAAAAAACAAGCCTGATGGAGGACACAGGACATGGCTATTTACCACCAACAAAAGCACAGATCCTTGGTAAGCATGTCCATTACTGTATGATGTATAATTACTAAAGTCACCTAATGTTGGATAATCTCTTTAATTCAGTAGCACTGGGCTTAGATATCACACATAGCCAAGAGGTTTTTCGTAAGAAGAAGAAAAAAGCAGCTATGCTTTCCAATTCTGAACAATCCCTTTAACTCCAACACAATAGGACTGTGTGTAAGGAATACAGATTCTAAACCTCCATTAGGACTAATTTTCTTAATAAATGTCTTATATAGCATCTAATTTGACTGAAGATTAAATGAGCGTCCTTAAAAAGTAACAATATAAATAGGCATTTTAATTATGTATTCTAAATACACTGGTTAATTCCATTCTATTCAGCTTTGGCGTCCGGGTTTGCTGGATTCGCCCGGCTTAATTGTGTTCCATTGATTTTTCTTTTTTCTTTTTTTTTGCCTCTGCAAAATGCGCTTTTGTTGCAGTAATGAAACTTTTGTTTCGTCTCCTCCATTGGTATTGTCTTAGGTATTTCTAGTATTTACCACTTAGATACTGAACAAAACCTCTTCTTAAGTGTGAAGCGAGCACAAAGCTTGGCAAAATCCTTATCATCGACGTCTCCTAATCAATGTGTTAAATGATGTCATTATCATATAGTATTTCCTCCAATTTAAACCAGTTTAAAAGGTAATGGTTTGTTTCAAATTAGATCAGATGGCTACGTGTGGCCATGCCAGAAGTCAGATTTCAATTACGGTACTTATTTCACATTTTTAATTTAAAAAAAATTGCAATTTTTAACATAGATTACTAGGAATTATTTAAAGAGGTTCTCTGCCTAAACTTCTTTTTAGAAAATCAAATTAAAGGGGAATTCCATAGTTTCCGTAAGTAAATGCTTATGGTCTGATGCTTGTGGGTTACCGGATAGTAAAATATTAAGAAGATCTCTGGCTATCTATCAGGATCCGTCAGTGCCCGCTTTGCAATTTCTGACCCAAAATGGAGACTAGAGATGAGCTAATTTTTATAAAAATTTCATTTGGCCGATTCGCCGAATTCTCCAAAAAAAATTGGTAAGATTTGAATTTATTTGCGGCAAATCACTATTAAAAATGGCTATTCCTGGCCTACAGAGAGCCTCCATAGGGGTGTAGAACACTTTGCCTTTTCGTAACACACATAGGGTGTGTGTTGTGCTAGTGAAATATTACTGTTATTCAGTATGACATGCAGATTAGAGGCATCGCTATTAGAATCACTGTCGCAGAGCGGCACAATGACAGAGCCTGGTAATTGGAATGAGGAAACTTTTAATTATTTTTTGAGGACCCAAGTTTGGTGCCAGCAGCTGCGGTAATTCCAGTACCAGTAGTGTATAATTGCTGCAGTGTATAAATTGCTCATGACTGAGTTTCCCGGGTGCCCGAAACGTTTACTTTGAAAACATACTGTCAAACTACAAGATCAATATAATATGATTACATGGCGGCACAATGACAGAGCCTAAAGGTGGCAGACTCTTGTCCTCCCTCTCAGTGGTGCAGGCCTGACCTGGGAGGGCTACTGGGTAGATCCTGCCAGTAACACATGCTTGTCTAAAATATTAAGCCATGCATGTGTAAGTAAACACGGCTGATACTGCAAAACTGCATATGAAACTGTAAATATTTAATTTAATCAGTTATGGTTTAATTTTGTCGCTCCGACCTGTTTCTTTGGATTCTTGTGGTAATTCCAGAGATAATATATGACAACTAGAGATGACTGAATTTAAAAAAAAATTGATTTGTCCGATTAGCTGAATTTTCCCAAAAAATGTTGTTCCATCCAAATGTATTTGCGTTAAAAACTGCTATTTCCGTACTACAGAGAGCCTCAATAGGGGTGTAGAACACTTTTTCCTTGCCGTAACACGCATAGGGAGTGTACGAGGGTAGTGATATAATACTGTTATTCAGTATGACATGCAGATTACAGGCATTGAATCACTGCCGCACAGTGGCACAATGGCAGAGCCTGGTAATTGGAATGAGCAAACTTTAAATCCTTTTCGAGGACCCATTGAAGGACAAGTCTGGTGCCAGCAGCCGCAGTAATTCCAGCTCCAATAGTGTACAATTGCTGCAGTGAAAAAGCTCGTACTTGAATCTTAAAATCGAGCTGGCAGTCTGCCGTGAGGCCAGCTACCTCCTGTCCCAGCCCCCGCCTCTCAGCGCCTCTCTGCCCCCATGCTCATGACAGAGTGTCCCGGGTGCCCGAAGCATTTACTTTGAAAAAATACTGTTGAACTACAAAATGAATATAACAAGGCATTCACATGGCGGCACAATGACAGAGCCTAGAGTTGGCAGCAGCCTGACGAGACCATAGGACCTCACAATTGAAAAGATTAAAGATATTTTTTCAAATCACCCCCTCCAGGCTGTGTCATTCAATAGTGGCTGAATGACACAGCCTGGAGGTGGCGGCAGCATGAGGAAACCATATAGTGGCAGAATGACACAGCCTGGAGGTAGCGGCAGCATGAGGAGATCATATGGCGGAAGAATGACACAGCCTGGAGATGGCAGCAGCAGCATCAGGAGTCCTGAAAGTGACCCAGTGAATGAGTGGGGCAGTGGGTGGCAATACCAGTACCCGCTGACAAAGATGGGTGAAAGAAGGAGAACTTGGCATCAGATGTGTGGCATAAGGCGGATAGCAGGATCAAAATTGTAGATGAGGCAGGTAGGCAGAAGAAACCAGTCTCTTTTGTCAAAGTGTTGGTGTGCACAATTAAGTATGGAGGATATGCTTTAGCTAAAACTTAATAATTAATATGATATGCTTTAGCTAAAACTTAATAAGTTTTAATATTATTCGTAGGATAAAAAATATGGACCCAAATTTTTTTTTAAATCAAACAAAAGCAAAGGTGTGCAAAAAACACAATGTGCCACCTAAACCAGCAAGTATTGAAGTGATGAAAAAACCATTAAAAAGTTGGAAGGGAACAATGTATGGTTCATTGTAACAGGTGGGGGTAAAAACTGACCCTGTAAGGCCCTACTCTTGCCCTAAAAATTCCCTTCTTAGCATGTTTTACTCACCCTATAAAGGGCGGCACCACACAGGAACCTCTCCCTGTTTCTACCTAAATACCCTGGGAAATAGCAGGGATTTTACGTGGAAATTGGGAGAGGTTCCTGTGTGGGCTGTACTTTTTAGGGCAAGTAACACTTTCTAAGAAGGGAATTAATAGGGCGAGAGTAGGGCCTTACGGGGTCAGTGTTTACCCTAACCTGTTACAATGGACCATACTTTGTTCCCTTCCACCTTTTAGAGGTTTTTGCATCACGTTAATACTTGGTGGTGTAGGTGGCACATGGTGTTTTTTGCAAACTTTTCCTTTTGTTCCATTTCAAAAAAATGTGGGGTCCATATATTTTATCCTAAGAATATTATTAAAACTTAAGTTTTAGCTAATGCATAATCTCAATACTTACTTGTCTTCTGATGTGGAGGAATTTCTATAACTGGGGAGCAGCACCTTAAATGGGTACTTCGGTGGAAAACTTTTTTATCAACTGGTGCCAGAAAGTTAAACTGATTTTTAAATTACTTCTATTTAAAAATATTAATCCTTCCAGTACTTATTAGTTGGTGAATACTACAGAAGAAATTCTTTTCTTTTTGGAATTCTTTTCTGTTACGAACACAGTGCTCTCTGCTGACACCTCTGTCCAGAGTAGAAGAAAATCCCCATAGAACACATGTGCTGCTCTGGACAGTTCCTGAAATGGACAGAGGTGTCAGCAGAGAGCACTGTGTTCGTGACAGAAAAGAATTCCAAAAAGAAAATAATTTCCTCTGTAGTATTCAGCAGCTAATAAGTACTGGAAGGATTAAGATTTTTTAATAGAAGTGATTACAAACAAATCTGTTTAACTTTCTGGCACCAGTTGAATAAAAAAATAATAATAATACGTTTTCCACAGGAGTACCCCTTTAAATATTTTTTGCAGTATCCATATTTGTGAAGTGTTGGTGTGGCACCATGGTTAATCTGCTCTTATCCATCAGGCATTGGTGGGTGGAGATCCTGGCTGATCCATGCCTGATTCATCTTGTCAAAGATCAGTCTCTCCACATCTCCACAGGAGAGTTCTCCTTGGGGTTAGTATGGCCCCCGCCACACTGAACACCCGCTCTGATGGCACACTACTGGCCGGGCAGGACAGCTTTCCCAGGGCAAACTCTTTCCCAGTTAACCCCTTAAGGACCAGGCCATTTTACACCTTAAAGGGGTACTCTGCCCCTGGCACCCCGCTGCGGCACCCCGCCATCATTACTGCACAGAGCGAGTTCGCTCTGTGTGTAATGACGGGCGATACAGGGGCCGGAGCAGTGTGACGTCATAGCTCCGCCTCTCATGACATCACGGCCTGTCCCCTTAATGCAAGTCTATGGCAGGGGGCGTAACGACCACCACGCCTCCTCCCATAGACTTGTATTGACGGGGGCGGGCCGTGATGTCACGAGGGGCGGAGACGTGATGTAACGATGCTCCGGCCCCTGTATTGCCCGTCATTACGTGCAGAGCGATCTCGCTCTGTGCAGTAATGATAGCGGGGTGCTGCAGCAGCGATACCCGGGGTACCCAGCAGCGGGATTCCGAGATAGTTTTTTCGTGACATATTCAACTTTAACTTAGTGGTAAACTTTATGGTAACTTGCATCCTTTCTTGGTGAAAAATCCCCAAATTTGATCAAAAAAATGACAATTTAGCATTTTTCTAACTTTGAAGCTCTTTGCTTGTAAGGAAAATGGATACTCAAAAAAATTTTTTTTTGGTTCACATATACAATATGTCTACTTTATGTTTGCATCATAAAATTTATGAGTTTTTACTTTTGGAAGACATCAGAGGGCTTCAAAGTTCAGCAGCAATTTTGAAATTTTTCACTAAATTTTCAAACTCACTATTTTTCAGGGACCAGTTCAGTTTTGAAGTGGATTTGAAGGGTCTTCATATTAGAAATACCCCATAAAAGACCCCATTATAAAAACTAAACCCCCAAAGTATTCAAAATGACATTCAGTAAGTGTATTAACCCTTTAGGTGTTTCACAGGAATAGCAGCAAAGTGAAGGAGAAAATTCAAAATCTTAATTTTTTACACTCGCATGTTCTTGTAGACCCAATTTTTGAATTTTTGCAAGGGGTAAAAAGGAGAACATTTTTACTTGTATTTGAAACCCAATTTCTCTCGAGTAAGAACATACCTCATATGTCTATGTTAATTGTTCAGTGGGCGCAGTAGAGGGCTCAGAAGGGAAGGAGCGACAAATGGTTTTTGGGGGGCATGTCACCTTTAGGAAGCCCCTATGGTGCCAGGACAGCAAAAAAAAACACATGGCATACCATTTTGGAAACTATACCCCTCGGGGAACGTAACAAGGGGTAAAGTGAACCTTAATACCCCACAGGTGATTCACGACTTTTGCATATGTAAAAAAAAAAAAAAATTACCTCAAATGCTTGGTTTCCCAAAAATTGTACAGTTTTAAAAAGGATAATAGCAGAAAATACCCCCCAAAATTTGAAGCCCAATTTCTTCCGATTCAGAAAACACCCCATATGGGGGTGAAAATTTCTCTGCTGGTGCACTACAGGTCTCAGAAGAGAAGGAGTCACATTTGGCCTTTTGAAAGCAAATTTTGCTCTGGGGGCATGCCGTATTTAGGAAGCCCCTATGGTGCCAGAACAGCAAAAAAAAAACACATGGCATACCATTTTGGAAACTAGACCCCTCGGGGAACGTAACAAGGGGTAATGTGAACCTGTATACCCCACAGGTGTTTCACGACTTTTGCATATGTAAAAAAAAAAAAATTTACCTAAAATGCTTGGTTTCCCAAAAATTGTACAGTTTTAAAAAGGATAATAGCATTTGAGGCCTAAATTAGGGACTTGCATAGGGATGGACATAGGGTTATTCTGCGCCAGTGATTCCCAAACAGGGTGCCTCCAGCTGTTGTAAAACTCCCAGCATGCCTGGACAGTCAGTGGCTATCTGGTAATACTGGGAGTAGTTGTTTTGCAACAGCTGGAGGCTCCGTTTTGGAAACAGTGGCGTACCAGACGTTTTTCATTTTTATTGGGGAGGGGAGGGGGGTTGTGTAGGGGTATGTGTATATGTAGTGTTTTTTACTTTTTACAGCCGGATACTTACTGTAAACCTCCGCCCATGTGAGTGTACCCTGTACGTTCACATTGAGGGGGGGGGGGGGGAACATTCAGCTGTTGCAAAACTACAACTCCCAGCATGTACGGTCTATCAGTGCATGCTGGGAGTTGTAGTTTTGCAACAGCTGGAGGCTCCGTTTTGGAAACAGTAGCGTACCAGACGTTTTTCATTTTTATTGGGGAGGGGGGCTGTGTAGGGGTATGTGTATATGTTGTGTTTTTTACATTTTATTTTATTTTTCTGTAGTGTAGTGTTTTTAGGGTACAGTCGCACGGGCGGGGGTTCACAATAGTTTCTCGCTGGCAGTTTGAGCTGCGGCAGAAAATTTGCCGCAGCTCAAACTTGCAGCCGGATACTTACTGTAAACCTCCGCCCATGTGAGTGTACCCTGTACATTCACATTGGGGGGGGGGGGGGGAGAAACATCCAGCTGTTGCAAAACTACAACTCCCAGCATGTACGGTCTATCAGTGCATGCTGGGAGTTGTAGTTTTGCAACAGCTGGAGGCACACTGGTTGTGAAACACCGAGTTTGGTAACAAACTCAGTGTTTTGCAACCAGTGTGCCTTCAGCTGTTGCAATAGCTACAACCCCCAGCATGTACGGACAGTGGAAGGGCATGCTGGGTCCTGTAGTTATGCAACAGCTGGAGGCATACTAATTTGGCTGGGGATGCTGGGGATTGTAGTTATGCAACAGCTGGAGACACACTGGTTTGCTAGTTAACTCAGTGTGCCTTCAGCTGTTGCAAAACTGCAACTGTCAGCAGTCACCGACAGCCAACGGGCATGCTGGGAGTTGTAGTTATGCAAGCAGCAGATGCACCACTACAACTCCCAGCATGCACTTTAGCTGATTGTGCAAGCTGGGAGTTGTAGTTAAACAACAGCTGAAGGTACACTTTTCCATAGAAAAAATGTGCCTCCAGCTGTTGCAAAACTATAAGTCCCAGCATGCCCATAAGGGAATGCTGGGAGTTGTTGTGGTCTGCCTCCTGCTGTTGCATAACTATAGCTCCCAGCATGCCCTTTTTGCATGCTGGGAGCTGTTGCTAAGCAACAGCAGGAGGCTGTCACTCACCTCCTACTGCTGCTCCACGCCGCCGCTGCTCGTCGGCCCCGATCAGCCAGTAATTCCGGGTCACCGGAGACCCGATTGACCCGGAATCGCCGAATAGCTGGACTGAATTGTCCTGCGATTTACGGCCATCGCTGACATGGGGGGGGGGCATAATGACCCCCCCTGGGCGATATGCCGCGATGCCTGCTGAACTATTTCAGCAGGCATCGGGCACCGGCTCCCCTCCAGCTAGCGGCGGGGGGCCGGGAATGGACAGGACGTACTCCTACGTCCTCGGTCCTTAAGGACTCGGAAATGGGGGCGTAGGAGTACATCCATTGTCCTTAAGGGGTTAAGGACACAAATCCAGTTTGGCTGCCCAGAAGTCCAGCAGATCTTCAAGGTGTGATGGCATGGTCATGTCACGGTATGCCACCACCTGCTGGTTCAGGTCCTGCTCCAGGTCTACCTGCTGTTGATGAATTGCTGCACTATGTGAGCTACTCATCAGCGACTGTAGACTCAGGCTGCTACTGATGGAGCGGGTACTGCTCTTGCCAACCCACCCCACCCCTCCCCAGCAGCCATGGCAATGGAATGTGAGCGCAGAGGGCCCCCCAAGTCAGACTTGTGAGAGGATGGACGATGGTGCAGATAGGCATCGGCCAACTGGCTACATAGGCTGTCTCTGTAGTAGGTCAGTTTGTCCTCCCTCTCAGTGGATGTAAAAAAGGCCCCCATTTTGTGCCGGTAGCAAGGGTCCAACAAGGTGGAGAGCCAGAAGTCATCCCGCTGCTGAATGGTGACAATTCGGCGGTCACTACACAAGCAAGTGAGCATGCATCATGCCATTTGTGCAAGTGACTCGGAGGGACTCCCTGCCTCCATCTCCACTGCATACTGCCACGGTGTGTCTGGGTCCTCTGTCCCGTCTTCCTCATCACCCTGTAGCTCCACAGGCTGCTCCTGCTCCTCCTCTCCTGTCAGATGACTATAAAAACCACCCATTTTGCTACATATTGCCTGTGCTTCACTGTCCCCCTCCTCCTCCTCCTCTTCCAGTTTAGCCCCCACAGGGCTCATGTGGCCGAGAGATGTAGGCGTCACATCTCCAGTGCCCTGACCAGCCATCATCTGTTGTAGGAAATGAAGCAGTGGAATGACGTCATTCATCCCGTAATCCTGGCGACTGACTAATAATGTGGCTTCCTCAAAGAGCCTTAGCAAACGGCAGGTGTCACGTATGAGCTGCCACTGTTTGACATCGAAGATACATAGGGGAGTTCCCCTATCCGCTTGGATCATCAAGAAATCGTTGATGGCTTTTCTCTGTTCGTATAGTTGGTCCAACATATGGAGGGTTTAATTCCAATGGGTGGAAACATTGCATGTAAGACTATGTTGGGGGATGCCGTTCTGACACTGCAGCTCAAGGAGGGTGTGCTTTGCAGTGTACGAGTGACTGAAGTGCATGGAAAGTTTCCTTCCCATTGTTAGGATGTCTTGCAGATGGGGGGCACACTTCAGGAACCGCTTGACAACCAGATTGAACATGTGTGCCATGCAGGGCGCATTTCTCAGGCTTCCTTGTCACAGCGCAGACAAGATGTTCTTCCCAATGTCGGTCACAATGGTTCCCATTTCCAGTTTTTGTGGAGAAAGCCATGAATCGATTTTTTGACTAATCACTTTTAGCAGTTCCTCCCCTGTGTGACTCGGTTTGCCAAGGCAAACCATGTGAAGAACAGCGTGACACCGCCGAGCCCTGCACACATGGTATACTGAGACTTATCCGTGCAGTGGAGGCTGAGGACACAGTGGAGGATGAGGAGACAGAGTCGGACACTGTTGCAGGACCAATGGCCTGAGAGCATGGAGGCGGAAGCCGCGTGACCTGTCCAAGTTGTTGGTGTGGCGGTGCAGGAACCACATTCACCCAGTGGGCCGTAAAGGACATGTATTGTCCCTGACCATAGTTACAGCTCCATACGTCGGCGGTGCCGTGCACTTTGGTACACACCAACAGGCTCCAAGACTGGCCAACCTTCTGTTCCACATATTTGTGCAGGGATGGTACTGCTTTTTTCCCAAAGTAGTGACGGCTTGGGACTCTCCACCTCGGCTCGGCACAAGCCATCAGTTCTCTGAAAGGTGCAGAGTCCACCACTTAAAAAGGGAGGGACTGCAGCACCAGCAACTTGGACAGGAGCACATTCAGCTTCTGCGCCATTGGATGAGTGGGCGCATACTGCTGTCTCTTGGACATCACTTTACTGACAGATTGCTGCCAGATTGGCTGACTCAACAGTAGATGGGTATGACAGACCGCTCCCTTCGGCTGAGATGGGGGAACCTTGGCTGGCTGAAACAGGGAGCGACGTGCCACTGGGTGGTGCAGCAGGCTGGACCACTGCATCAGAGCCATGGTTTTCCCAGGCTGCTTTATGGTGACGCTGCATATGTTGTTGATGCAGGGCTGTGGTGTCAACATTGGGATCCTGGCCATGCATCACCTTCTGCCAACACATCTTACATGTTAACATCCTCCGGGTGCTTAAAGAAAAACTGCCACACCGCAGAGTAGCTGATTTCCCCCCAACAGTCTGTACTGACTGACTGCTACTGCCGCCAACTCCAGGGACCCCGGTTCCACTACCTCCCGGGCAGGAAGACTTTCCACTGCTGCCACCATGCTAAATCCCAACCATGCTACCACCTTGCTGGCTCAGCTGCAGCCTCACGGGCAACCTGCAACCCTCTTTTCCTGATGATGATGATGATGAAGAAGCCCCTTCTGCACAAGCTCCCAAGTGCGATCGGCTTCATCATCATCGAGTTGTGTCTGCACGTCACTGATGTCCTCCTCAGGTTCATCAACAGTGTCTGTTTCAGGACCCTGAACGCTCACAACACCACCTCCCACGCCACTCTCCTCATCACTTCCTGCCCGCTTAGCAGAGGAAGCGGCAAAAGTCTCCTCCAAATCGTGGCTGGGCAGTTGCTGACTGTCCTCTAGTAGATCGTCCACACTAAATAGTGGAGCTGAACCCACAGCATAAGATACTTCTGTGGGGGATGGAACAGCATAGGACAAAGGCAATTGAAGGACAGGGACGGCTCCCGGGCCATGCCAACTGACGGTTGTGTCTGAGGAACCCACCGACTTTTGACTGGGGGTGTCAGATGTCACTTGGGAGGAAGTGGATGACCGAGTTAACCAATCAGTGATGGCAGATGGGTTTCTGGTCCAGACACGACCGCTAGCTGATACCGGTGGCTCAGGCCTCTCGCTGCGACTGCTGCTGCCACGCGCCCCTAGTCTGCTGCAACCTCTGCCTGCACCTGACACTTCTGACACTTCTCTGCCTGACATACTTATACACCAGCTGAGTGTGTATATGTTACACTTATGAGAGGACACTACGCTTACAACTGTATTAGGCAACAAAACCAGGTGTGTAGGTTTGGCTGGCCTTTCAGAGTAACTAGGCCCTTAAGACTTTAACAGGAACAAAAGCGCACACCAGCTAGGTGTACGTACAGGTTACACTTATGAGAGGAAGACAATATACTCCACTTCGCTTACAACTGTATTAGGCTACAAAACCAGGTGTGTAGTTTTGGCTGGCCTTTCAGAGTAACTAGGCCCTAATGACTTTAACAGGAACAAAATCGTACATCACGTAGGTGTACGTACAGGTTACACTTATGAGAGGAGGATAATACACTCCACTACGCTTGCAACTGTATTAGGCTACAAATCCAGGTATGTAGTATTAGCTGGCCTTTCAGAGTAACTGGCCCGAATGAGTTTAACAAGAAAATAAATCGTACACACCTATGTACGTACAGGTTACACTTATGAGAGGACAATGTGCTCCACTATGCTTACAATCTGTATTAGGCACTAAAAGCAGGTGACTATGGCTTTTAGTGCTCACCCCCTAACTGGCCCCTAATAGGTTTAGACTTGTGGTACACCCCAGTGCAGCAGTACAGAGTCGCTGTGTAGTACAGCCCAGTACAGCAACAGAAAAAAGTGTCTCTGGCTCCCTTGTCCCTGCTTTTCTGCAGTGATTTGGGCTTGTGGTGAATCGTTGCTGTAAAGCTTTTTTTTCTGTGGAACACCCACACTGTCTGCTCTCTCTCTGCAATAAAACGCTGAAGCGCAGGTCTGCAGCAATGGCGCCAATTATATAGGGCTGTGACATCACAGGGGCTGGCTGGCTGCTGATAGGCTGCATGCCACCATGTCATTCAGGGTCATCCCTCTGTCCCACCTTCCCAGAATTCCTTGCCCCATGTCCTCACACGTGGATCCGCCATTTTAGCCCCCCAGCCTGCAGAAATTGGAGTCCATGAAGCGATTTGTTAAAACGAATGACGGCGATATTCTGATTCGTTACGAATCACATTTTTTATGAAATTCGTGACAAATTCGGGTTCGTCATATTTGATTCGCTCATCTCTAATGGAGACTGCACTGCAGGCCCCTAACAGAACCCCAAAGCAAATGTTAACCTAGCATGGAATCTTATTGAGGACACAATACAATGTAGTACAATACATATATGGTCTACTTTTTAACTCCTTAACGACAGTGGACGCAAATGTTCGTCCTGGTGCCCTGGTACTTAACACATCAGGACTTACATTTACGTCCTGTGCAAGAAGCGACTGCAGGAGCTGCGATTGCTACATGCATGCTGGTCCCCACCAGGGACCTGCCAGTGATGGCAGACATCAGCCATCACGCTGATGCCCAGCCAATACTGATCATGGCATCTGAAGCATAACAGGGCCATACAGAAACTCATCGGACCACCATTGAAATAATTGCGGTAGTTCAATGAGCCAAGAAGGGGGCTAGAGGTCTCCTCACTCGCCTCCTGCTACTCTGCTGCAATCTTCTTATATGGTCTGCCTTCTGGCAGATTGCAGATAACACAGATCAGTGCAATGACAATGCATAGCAGAATAGTATTAGCAAGTGAGTTATTACTATTAGTCTCCTATGGGGACATACAAAATGTTGTTTGTAAAATAAAATAAAAGTTTTTTTTAAATGTGAATAAGCCCCTCCCCCAATAAAAATTAACCATAGCCCCCTTTTCCCATTTGTTACAAAAGTTTTAGTTTGTTTAAAGGTAATACGCATAAACATGGGTTTCATTTTAAACGTATTGAGCCATAGAATAAAGAAAATATGTCAGCTTTACCATGCACAGCGTAAAAACAAAAACCCCAAAATTGCGGTTTTATGTTTCATTTGCCCACACAAATAATATTCTTTTGGTTGCACCATAAATTTTCTGGTAAAATGAAAGGTAGTATTACAAAGCATAATTGGTCGCGCAAAAAAACATTTTTCTGTAGATGGAAGTTATGGCTCTTAGAAGGCGAGGAGGAAAAAAGCTAAAGCAAAAATGAAATTGTCTGTGTCCTTAAAGGGGTACTCCATTAGAAACATTTTATCCCCTATCCAAAGGATAGGGCCTAAGATAATCGATTGCTGGGGCCCGCCGCTGAGGACCCCTGTGATCTCTGGGCCGGCAGCGGTGGCGGACGGACGCCGAAGCTTGCAGCTTGCATGCTTTGAATAGGGGATAAGATGTTTCCAACGGAGTACCCCTTTTAGGCCACAGACAATTGATAGAGTATGGGCATACTTTGTGACCTGTGCAGAGATCATTTTGAAGGTTGGGGGAGTCTGAACTCTGAGCATCAGCTATTGTGAATGGGGTCTTATCTATCTACTGGTGTCACTTTTCACTGCACTCCAGTGATAATAGTGAGGACACTGCTGGAAAGTGATCTGCACAGAACAGAAAGTTAAATATTAGACCCAGTGGTCAGATTGGAAACTGCAAGATTTTCAGATTAAGGTAGTAAAATGGAAAATTTGAGAAAAAGAATCATCCTGTATCACAATGTTTAATGTAGTGCCCCCTCAAAATAACGTAACACACATCCATTAATGTCTAAACCTTGGCTACAAAAATGAGTACACCTCTAAGTGGAAATGTACAAATTTGGCCCAAAGTGTCAATATTTCTTTTGACCACCATTTTCCAACATTATTTCTTGTGCTTAGAGTTCACCAGAGCTTCAATGGTTGCCCCTGGTGTCCTCCTCCACTCCTTCATGACATCATGGAGCTGGTGGATGTTAGAGACCTTGTGCTCCCCCACCTTCCGTTTGAGGATGCCCGACAGATGCCCAATGGGGTTTAGGTCTGGAGACATGCTTGACCAGTCCATTACATTTACCCTCAGCTTCTTTAGGGGATCATTCCCTGCTTCAGTATGTCACAGTACATGTTGGCATTCATGATTCCCTCAATGAGCTGTAGCTCCCCAGTACCAGAAGGACTCATACACTGCCACCACCATGCTTGTATTTAGACAAGGCACACTTGTCTTTGTACTCCTCATCTGTTTACCGCCACACACGCTTTACACCATCTGAACCAAATAAGTTTATCTTGGTCTCATTGGACCACAGGCCATGGTTCCAGTCATTTATGTCTTCAGCAAACGGTTTTTGTTTGGTCTTGTGCATCATCTGTGGTGGCCCAGTACAGGAGTTGCAGCCCTGTACCCTAGCTGCCCTGTAAGGCAGACTCCATTCCGTGACCACTACCCTACCCCCACCCCCATACTTATATTTCCTGTCTAGTGTTAAGCACCCATGTTATATATTGTAATGTACATAATTTGTCATTTTCCATTTAAGTACTGTTGTCAAGTGATTGTAACCAGGGAAGGTACCAGTGACCGTTGGACCTACAGGGTGACCTATGGGACCCCTCCAGAATCTCCCCATGAAAGCCCCAGGAGGAGCTAGTTCAGTCTCTTATGCTCTTCTCTTTGAGTCTTTGCTGAGCTACAGTGAGGTCAAGTCCTGAGAGAGTGTCTGTGTCCTAAGAAGGCCCAAAGTCTACCACGCAGCCACGAATCCACAAGTCTAGTATCCCACAGGTGAAAGTCAAAATCTGGTAAGCTACAAACAGGGTGAAGTCTGTCAAGTCAGTCCAAGTCAACTCAGTCCAAGTCAATCTGTCTCAAGTCAGCGTGGCCCTGCATCAAATTGTCCAAGTCCACTACAAGTCCTAGCAAGCCCTGAGGTCTCTGAAGTCACTGGTCACCTCCATGGGTCTAGCCAAGCTGTATAGCCTGTTAAATTTGTTGGACTCAGTAAAGCTGCCGTAGTTCCGTAACTTGGCGTTGGAGTCATTATTTGCCCCCATGCCTAGCCCAGGATCCAGCGGTATACCTTCGGGTGGTGCCACGCCCTGGCATCACGAACACAAGGGGTTAATGCCATCTGCCCCTAGGGTAATTCCATCTGCCCTCATCACACCCTAACCACAACTTTTGGCATCCTACAGACAGGATACGGGTGTGCGCCTTATGCGAAAAGTACCCCTCCCCCCAGTCTGAACTGTGTCCAGTATTACCGAAAATTTGCACACAGATACAAACAAAAATTGCTCCAGAAAGTGTACGGACTTTGTCAGTGGAAAAGTGTTTATTCCAATGGGCTTATAAAAGAGAGGGGGAGGTGAAGAAAAGACTGTTATCTGCCATTGTGAATTGTCCAAAAGCTGTGCCAACCATGTGTTTAATCAGGTCCGAAGTTATGCTACGTAACAAATTACTGCCGGTACCTGAAAAGATTAAAGATGTGCCAGAGAAGCGCGTGAAAATGTCCCACGCCTTCAGCGTCCCGCCCCTAGGCGTGGAAACCATGATGCTGTATCGAATCTAAAGTGGAACTGTAAAGATCTGCCCCTTGTTACTGGGGGGAGCCGAAGTCAGCACAGCCATTTTCCTGAAGTCCTGGACCTCTTCAGTTTGCCGGAAGTCTGTGAGGTGTGCAACATGTGGAGCACACAAGCACGAGGTCGGAGAGTCCCAAGATGGCGCCGGAGCCCGGAAAGGCCACGGCACACATGTTTCAAGAGCTGGCAGATCGTCTGCAGAGAATATCCATCAGGGCCGAAGAGGCCTATCTTAAATTCCCGCTGCCCGAGGACGATGGAGACTGGCCAGCAACCCTCAGCAGAAGGTACGCCGGAATCTTCTAGAGGAACGTTGCCAGTGAGGCTGCCCCTCATCACCGGACCTCGGGATCCTGGGCAGAGTTCCACACAGAGGTATCAGAAGTGAGTACCCCGGCTGAGGCCACATTCTCTGCCCCTTCATCTACCCCCAGCCCAGAGCAAACTCCCAAGGTCCAGAAGCCCACACCACAGTTGTCCCGGTGGCTGTTTGGCGACAAGTCTAGTCTGATCCGCAATGTGAGAGAGCACCTTCTACCCCTGCCAGGGAAGCCCAGAGGGCTAAGCAAGAAGGCCAGGTGGCCAAAATAGTGGAGAAGATGAGAGCACAAAGAAGGAAGGAGTATGGGCCGATGCTGCTACCATATGAAGTGTGCCATTCGCATCAGCAAGACCCCAAGACCCTTGAGGCCATGTACATTAGAATGTTGGACCACCCTCGAGAGGCATAGCCAACCCTGGAAAGGCGCAGAGCTACAGTTGTGAAATTTGATAAAGTGCAGGGGTTTGGCACCCTCATGGACTGTCGTCATAGTGGGACCATCCTGGTCAATCGTTGTGCATTCAAAAGGGACTATTTCCCCCACCATTGCATTCTCTTGAGCATGGGGAGATCGTTGAATATACTCCAGTTCAAAATGTGAGATGAGTGGCGGTGACCGTCTGAAGAACCCCACGCAGATTCCCTTCGCACATTTTCCCTCCGATGACTGGGATACAGATCCCTTCCGGTTACTATCTCCTAAATTTAAAGAGTCATCTCCAGAGGAAAAGGAAGAAACCTACTTGCCCAAGGCGCCTGTCATGGCACCGAAGTACCTACACAAGTCATCTGCGGATGTGCCCAGGCCTACTCCTGTTTCTGAGGAGGTTTGGCCTAACCAGTGGGCACCAACTAAAGTGCCTCGGCCTACTCCTGCTGAGGAGGAGGTTTGGCCGGCCAAACAGGCACCAACATCTGTTCCTCAAGTGGCGCAAGCTGCTGCAGTTCAAATGGTGGTTACCATTAGTCTCTCCGTTACTGAGTCTACCCTGTCCAGGGTAAATTTGGTCAGCATGGCCCTGCATCAAATTGTCCAAGTCCACTACAAGTCCCAGCAAGCCCTGAGGTCTCTGAAGTCACTGGTCACCTCCATGGGCCTAGCCAAGCTGTATAGACTGTTACATCTGTCTGGCTCAGTAAAGTTGCCGTTGTTACGTAACTTGGCGTCGGAGTCATTATTTGCCCCCGTTCCTAGCCCAGGATCCAGCGGTATACCTTCAGGTAGTGTAGAGGTAAAACCACGCCCTGGGGTCACGAACACAAGGGGTTAATGCCATCTGCCCCTAGGGTAATTCCATCTGCCCTCATCACGCTCTCACCACACATCTTTAGAAGAGGCTATCTTCTAGGATGGCAAAAATTCCGACCAATTTGATGCAGTGTATGGAGTGTATGGTCTGAACACTGACAGGCTGACCCTCTTCCCTTCCCCACTCCCACCTCTTTGACCTCTGCAGCAATGCATCTATTTTCCAAAGACAATGCCTGTTCTGAGTGAAACTTGTCCTGCAAAACCCTAGTATGTTCTTGGCCACTGTGCCAAAGCTCGGTTTCAGGGTCTCGGCAATCTTCTTATAGCCTTATGTAGAGCAACAATTGTTTTATTCAAATCCTCAGAGAGTTATTTTCCATGAGGTGCCATGTTGAATTCCTGGGACCAGTATTAGAGAACGAAACACCAAATTTAAGACATCTGTTCCCCATTCATACCTGAGAACTTGTAACACTAACAAGTCAAACGATAATGGGGAGGGAAAATAGCTAATGGGCCCAAGTTGGACATTTCACTAGGGGGGGTGGGGGGACTCACTTTTGTTGCCAAGGTTTAGACATTAATGGCTGTGTTGAGTTATTTTGAGGCTACACAGCATTAAACACTTCTACAGGATGTGCACTCGCTTCTTTACATTGTAAGGTCATTTCTCAGTGTTGTCACATGAAAAGGATATAATAAAATATTTACTAAAGTGAGAGGGGTGGACTTATGGGAAATACTGTATATAATGTGAGGGGTAGACTCGCTTATGGGAGATACTGTATATATAATGTGAGGGGTGGACTCACTTATGGGAGATACTGTATATATAATGTGAGGGGTGGACTCACTTATGGGAGATACTGTATATAATGTGAGTGGTGGACTCACTTATGGGAGATACTGTGTATATATAATGTGAGGGGTGGGCTCACTTATGGGAGATACTGTATATATATAATGTGAGGGGTGGACTCACTAATGGGATATACTGTATATATAATGTGAGGGGTGGACTCACTTATGGGAGATACTGTATATATAATGTGAGGGGTGGACTCACTTATGGGATATACTGTATATATAATGTGAGTTGAGGACTCACTTATGGGAGATACTGTATATATAATGTGAGGGGTGGACTCACTTATGGGAGATACTGTATATAATGTGCGGGGTGGACTCCATTATTGGAGATACTGTATATAATGTGCAGAGTGGACTCACTTTTGGGAGATACTGTATATAATGTGAGGGGGGAACTCGCTTATGGGAGATACTGTATATAATGTACGGGGAGGACTCACTTATGGGAGATACTGTTTATAATGTGAGGGGGGACTCACTTATGGGAGATACTGTATATATAGTGTGAGGGGAGGACTCACTTATGGGAAATACTGTATATATAATGTGAGGAGTGGACTCACTTATGGGAGATACTGTATATATATAAGGTAAGAGGTGGACTCACTTATGGGAGATACTGTATACATAATGTGAGGGGTGGACTCACTTATGGGAGATACTATATATATAATGTGAGGGGTGGACTCACTTATGGGAGATACTGTATATAAAGTGAGGGGTGGACTCACTTATGGGATATACTGTATATATAATGTGAGGGGTAGAATCAATTATGGGAGATACTGTATAAATAATGTGAGGGGTGGACTCACTTATGGGAGATACTGTATATATAATGTGAGGGGTGGACTCACTTATGGGAGATACTGTATAAAGTGTGAGGGGTGGACTCTGGGGTGTCTCGGTACAGGACCTTGTCCTGTCCTTGTCTAAAGTTCCCTCAGCTAGAGTCTCTCCATTTGACAGGGCTCTCCTGCAGGGCTTCCCCCTTGGTCGCCTCATATAAATATATCTTTGTATAGTGTATAAATATATAGGATCTACCCAGGTCACGTGGTATATCATAATGGTTGTATAGATATTTAGGACCTTCCAGGGTCATATAGTTGCATAGTTACATATAGTTAGTACGGTCGAAAAAAGACTTATGTCCATCAAGTTCAACCAGGGAATTAAGGGGCAGGGGTGTGGCGCGATATTGGGGAAGGGATGGGATTTTATATTTCTTCATAAGCATTAATGTTATTTTGTTCCAGGAATGTATCTAATCCTGTTTTAAAGCTGTTAATTTTTCCTTCTGTGACCAGTTCCTGAGGTAGACCGTTCCATAAATTCACAGTTCTCATGGTAAAGAAGGCGTGTCGCCCCTTGAGACTAAACTTTTTCTTCTCCAGACGGAGGGAGTGCCCCCTCGTCCTTTGAGGGGGTTTAACCTGGAACAGTTTTTCTCCATATTTTTTGTATGGGCCATTAATATACTTATATACGTTTATCATATCCCCCCTCAAACGTCTCTTCTCAAGACTAAACAATTGTAACTCCTTTAATCGCTCCTCATAGCTAAGATGTTCCATGCCCCATATTAGTTTAGTCGCGCGTCTCTGCACCCTTTCCAACTCCGCAGTGTCCCTTTTATGGACAGGCGACCAAAACTGAACAGCATATTCCAGGTGAGGCCGTACCAATGCTTTATAAAGGGGGAGTATTATGTCCCTGTCCCTTGAGTCCATGCCTCTTTTGATACATGACAATATCCTGCCGGCTTTGGAAGCAGCAGCCTGACATTGCATGCTATTCTGCAGTCTGTGATCTACAAGTACACCCCGATCCTTCTCTACCAGTGACTCTGCCAGTTTAACCCCCCCTAAGACATACGATGCATGCAGGTTCTTCGTACCCAGATGCATAACTTTACATTTATCCACATTGAACCTCATTTGCCAAGTGGATGCCCAGACACTTAGTCTATCCAAGTCATCTTGTAACCTATACACATCCTCTGTAGACTGTTCTGTGCTACAAAGCTTAGTGTCGTCTGCAAAGATAGAAACAGAGCTGTTAATACCATCCTCTATATCATTGATAAATAAATTAAACAACAGCGGGCCCAGTACTGAACCTTGGGGTACACCACTAATTACCGGGGACCAATCAGAGTACGAATCATTGACCACCACTCTCTGGGTACGATCCATGAGCCAGTGTTCAATCCAGTTACAAACTAAAATTTCCAAACCCAAAGATCTTAACTTACCTGTCAGACGTCTATGAGGGACAGTATCAAATGCTTTAGCAAAATCCAGAAACACTATATCCACATCCATTCCTCAGTCAAGGCTTCTACTCACCTCTTCATAAAAGCAAATTAGATTGGTTTGACAACTTCTATCCTTAGTAAACCCATGCTGGTTATCACTTATAATACAATTATCCCCTATGTATTCCTGTATGTAATCCCTTATAAGTCCTTCAAACAATTTACCCACAATGCACGTTAAACTTACCGGTCTATAGTTTCCTGGGGAAGACCTAGAGCCCTTTTTGAAGATTGGCACCACATTCGCCTTGCGCCAGTCCCTTGGCACAATACCAGACACCAGAGAATCTCTAAATATCATGAACAGGGGTACAGATATTACTGAACTTACCTCTCTAAGAACTCTTGGGTGCAATCCATCTGGCCCTGGAGATTTGCTTACATTTATATCACTTAACTTACCTTGTATCATCTCTACATTAAGCCAGTTCAGTACATTCCATGATGTGTTACCAGCACTGACCTGTGCAATGTCAGCTCCTTCTTCCATAGTATATACAGAACTAAAGAACCCATTCAGTAGCTCCGCCTTCTCTTGATCGCCTGTGACAACCTCCCCATTATCATTATCAAGGGGTCCTACATGCTTTGTCCTTGTTTTTTTTGCATTTATATATCTAAAAAAATATTTATGTAAATATTTATGTATATTTAAATAAATAGTCATGTGATGATGTCATGTGATGTACCCAGAGTTCTCTGGGTTCAGGACTTACAGGCTTTGCAACCAATGGGATTAGTCCAGCCCCCCTAGTATATAAAGGGCTTTAGTCTGTAAAATCGCTCTCTTGTTCCTGCACTCTCTTATCTCCGGGATCCAAAGCAAGCACAATCCACAAATCAACATATCTTCACTCATTTCAACCATGCCAAAGCCTAAAGAACCAGCAGCCACTAAAACCGTAAGTTATAAAGCTCAATCCTACAAATCCTGTGTGACTACTATTCTACTCAAATCTTATAATTAGTAGCACAGTGGCCTGCTTAAAGCTAAAAGCTACAAGTCCCAGCAAAGCCTGTGAGGAACCTGCATCCCGGTTACCTCGAGAGACACTGTATAATTGTAAAGACTGTTGCATAAAAGTTCAAATAAAAGTTTCCAGTTATCTCATAAAAGCTTCTGTGGACATTCCGTTTATTATCCCTGCCGTTTGTGGTTCGGTTGGCGGCAGGACCTCCAATACTAAGCAAACCGCACCCTGGCATCATGACAATTAAGGGTTAATACCACCAGACCCTGTAATATCGTTGCAACACCCCAGACACCACAACTCACTTATGGAAGATACTGTATATATAATGTGAGGGGTGGAATCACTTATGGGAGATACTGTATATATAATGTGAGGGGTGGAGTCACTTATGGGAGATACTGTATATATAATGTGAGGGGTGGACTCACTTATGAGAGATACTGTATATATAATGTGAGGAGTGGACTCACTTATGGGAGATACTGTATATAATGTGAGGGGTGGACTCACTTATGGGACATACTGTATATATAATGTGAGGAGTGGACTCACTTATGGGATATACTGTATATAATGTGAGGGGTGGAATCACTGATGGGAGATACTGTATATAATGTGAGGGGAGGACTCACTTATAGGAGATACTGTATATATAATGTGAGGGGTGGACTCACTTATGGGACATACTGTATATATAATGTGAGGAGTGGACTCACTTATGGGAGATACTGTACATATAATGTGAGGGGTGGAATCACTGATGGGAGATACTGTATATAATGTGAGGGGAGGACTCACTTATAGGAGATACTGTATATATAATGTGAGGGGTGGAATCACTGATGGGAGATACTGTATATATAACGTGAGGGGTGGAACCACTGATGGGAGATACTGTATATATAATGTGAGGGGAGGACTCACTTATAGGAGATACTGTATATATAATGTGAGGGGTGGACTCACTTATGGGAGATACTGTATATATAATGTGAGGGGTGGACTCACTTATGGGAGATACTGTATATATAATGTGAGGGGTGGACTC